>NC_136625.1:31236198-31291198 GCF_933228915.1 Telmatherina bonti
CTGAGCTGCTGTGCTCTGAATCAGACACATTCCCGTGACTAGCAGACATTAAGCTCCCTGCTACGTCACACTGAACCATCCGTCGCTGCTTCGTGTTGAGCAGAAAAACAAAGCACATCCCAGTGGGGTTGTTTATCGGGAAAAACTTCATGAAAAAAAGGAAATAGGGAAGAAATGCAGCTCACCTTAGCAGTCTTTTGTAGAATTCCTGCATTGGGACGAGTTGCTGAGGGGTCTTCCACAGGTTCACCTAAACCCATCAGATGAAAGAAAATACAAAGATGTCCGAAATGAACGTTACTTCTCAGCAGTAACTTGAGCTTCAGACTCAAAACAACCTGACGGAAAGCTACCTATAAGCTATTAAAAAATTCAGCTAGCAGCTAAGTTCATTGTGAAGACGGTTGCCATGGCAGCCTACTTTTCATCCTTCACCCCAACAGAGCAGCAGCCTTGCTGTAAGTACAACCAAAGTCCAACCACGGACTTCTGGCAGGGTGAGACGATGTGGCGTTTGTACAAGCAACTGCTGGTTAATGCGTCGAATCAAATGTTTTTATTTTACTTCTGACTTTTTGCTGTTTGACAACAGAAATAAATGTTTTTAAGAACTTTAGTTTTTTAATATACAGAATATGAAAGCAGAGATGAGAGAGAATCAAGCAGAGAGCTTTACTGACTGCTTTAGCTGCTACTTCTTCCCAGTACCTGTGTCAGAGAGTGTATTACGAAACTTGCTGGCGAGTTCATCCTGGTCACTATAGTGGTCTTCCACAATGACATCAGGATTCGGGCTGTACGGCGTCTTCTTCTGGGTCTTTTGCGTCGCGTTTTCAGCCTGGGTCTCGGACTCACTGGTGGCCCCACAGTCAGAGTCAGGTCTCACAACCTGCACAGATAATAGGGGTGGAAAAATCAACTGGAAAAATCAAATATCTGGATTTTTTCCTTCACAATTTTAAAATAAAAATGTTTTTTTTTTTTCCAAATAAATAATAATCCATTATAATTTTTTTGTAATTTTTAAAATTGTTTTTATTGCTTGCTTTCTTGGGTGTTAGCAGGTTTAGCTAATGTGTTGTGTTTTCCTAATTGAAATCAAGAAAAATGAGAAAAAAGTTTTGAACATTTTTTTTTTTAATCTACAAAAATAAGCAATATAGAAGAGTTGGGAGAATTGCAATTAAAATCGAATCGGCACCCAAAAAAAAAAAAATAAAAAAATAAAAATAAAAATCGTAATCGAATCATATAAAGCATATTGTCACAGCCCTAACAGACAAACTTTCATTATTTACTGAGTTTAAATATTGATTGCGGTTAAATGTTGGAATGGAAAATGACACCATTATTCATGTCTTCAAAGAAAAAAAATCTCAATGTAAAACAACATACACTGACAAGTGTTTACCTTCCACTGCTCCCGTGGCAGTATTTGTACCACCACTACATCGCCATTCAGAGCTCTGTTGCGAGCAACTATGCCATCCAGGAAAATATCCAGTGTGTCATCCTGGGAACAGAAAAGAAACACTGGTTTTGTTTGTTTGGTCTTTTAAAAAAAAAAAAAAAAAAAAACCAACAAAAAACATGCCATGAATTTTGATGCAACATGTTGTTGGCAGATATTAAGACAGTTCTGTAAAATCTACTATCAAATAACTTACAGGGGAGGGAATGAAAGCTTCATGGTACTTCTTGGGGTTGATTCTCAACTGTCCCTGAAGAAGAAATGAGCGAATGTTACAGCTTACTCAGCAGGCTGACAGCAATGTGAGGAAGAAGCCACGCCTCCTCCTTACAGTCTACAGACGTTTTACTTATCAGGACAGAACAGAAAGCTACACGTTCCTTTCCAGGTCTATACAGTAGTTAAATACGCCTGATTATTACTCTGACATTTTAAATTTGACCAAGAACAAAGCAAAACTGCAGAAGCAGTGAATGAAAAAGTTGGTTAAATACACACAATCAAAACAGGGTTAAGCAGCAGCCGATGTCAGTATTAACACACACTTCATTTACTGATCATTACCAGTGTGAGAACCTCCGCAAATGCAGAACTTTTGCCCATTTGCTGTTATGGAGCGTTCAGGTGCGTGCTAACAAAATGCTAAGGATGAAAGACATCGGCAGCGATTTTACAGAAGCATATGTTTCCGACATCCACCTGGAGGTTTTAAAGGCTCTGTGATGATGTAATCCATCATTACTCGAAGGGAAAGATTATTAAAAAGTGGGAAACATTTAAGAGTGTTCCCAGTCTACCCAGCAGAAATTTTGTGAAATGCAAACATAAACTATGAAAAAAGGTTGACTACAGTTTGGGAGCAGCGCCTCGCCTCAAGCACACCTCTAATTTTCAGGTCAACCTATATATATGCTTCACTTGTTCCCTCGACCTCACCCTAACCCACCCTGGCTCATCCCAGTTTAACCTGTCTGTCTTACTTACTCCACCTTGCTCAACCGTCTCTTATCCGCTCATTCCCATCCCTCCTCATTTCTCCGTTTTTTTGTTTTTGCTATTTCAGGTACCATGTGTGGGTGGAGGGGTGGGAAAATTGAATAGAAAAATCTTGATATTTTTGCTTCATAATTTAATTTCTTTGTTTAAAAAAAAAAAAAAAATTTAGATTTTTTTTTTTCCAAATAAATAAAGTGAATCCATTATAAAATGTTTGCCATTTTTATTGTTTTCATTGATCTTTTTACTTATCGAGGTGCAGAGACACTTCACCCTGCCACATGTTTTGGGTTACTTGAAGTTGTATTTACCCAATACTGGTAACTACCAGGTATCTAAATTTCATTATGTATCAAAAAGTAAAACCTATGAAATTAAAGAGCTTTTATTTTTTTTTCTCATGATGCATCGACTGGTTTGAGGAAAATTTATTGCATATTTAATGCTTCAAGAAGGATAAACATGAGTAATAAGAAATACATAAAGTTTAGTTAACCGTAGACATTCACAGTAATACAAGGAGTGTCATTCACAACCTGAATGAGCTGTCTTCCTTTGAGACCATGAGAAACCTCCTCGAAGGTCATGTAATTCTCAAAGACTTGTTTCTTTGAGCCTCTCCCTCCTTTGTTCTTATTCTTGTCAGCAAGTGAATTGATGCTCGAAGCTGAAAAAGACAAGTCAGTAACTTAAAGATCTCGTGTCTACAATAAGCACGCTGTAGCTTCTCTGTGACAGAATGAACAAAACGTAACTCAAAACTTACTTCTGGTCTGCTGAAGTCTTTTGTCTTGACTCGACATCTGAGGATTAGTCCCGCATTTTAAAATCCCTTCTGCGTTTTTCTCTTCCACTGGTTGCTTTGGAGAAGTTTTTTTCTTTGACTTTTTTACTTTATCTTGCTCACCCGTCATTTTCTTTGGGGATTGTGGATGCTCAACAGATAACTCAGCCTCTCTGGAGGCAGCATCCCTGTTGGGCTCCTTGTTTTTCTTCTGCTGCTTCTGGTGTTTCTTTGCATTATTCGGTAAAGACCCAACCTCTTCACCAGATTCAATATCTCCATCCTGGCTGGTGGTGGTATCCCTTCTCTGACCACGTCGTTGGAAGTCAGATGCACCTTGCTTCCTTTCGCACTCCTGCTGGGCACTGCGAGAGCTTAGTTTCTCCATGTATAATGACAGCGAACTCTCCCCTCCAACATTTTTTAAAGAAGATGGTGAGAAATCACTTGAATCAGAGAAATCCTGAAGCACTGGGTCTTTTTTTCGCTGTGGTATATTAAGCCTGTCACTCTGGACTCCAAGCGTTGGACCGGGACAGTTTCCTGGACCAGGACCATTTCCCTCTCTTTTAAATGATGAGTCCTTAGTATATTGTTCAAGATACAAGCTAAACTTGCTGCTGCGGTGCTGGCTGAGAAGCCTGGCATAAGCATCTTTCTGGGGAGGAGCGCTTATAGGATTCTGGGTCCGCTTGGGCTCGCGATTCAAGTTGGTCTTCTTTGACTGGTGAGGGGAATCCATAAGAAAATCCTTAAAAAGGTGCGGTCTGTAATAAAGAGGAAACACTGAGATTGCTGCTGTCTGAGAAACAGTCAAAAGCATGTATTGATTTGGAAACAGCAAATTCCTGAGAACATAAGTACAGCAGGTATGTCACGACTCTTATACATACACACTCATCCTGAAAAAGATGTTTGTGAGTATTTGAACCTGCAGTCGTGCATATTTTCAATATTTTGCATCACACTGCAATCACCTTGAATTACCTCAAGCTTTGCCATTGACTTGTACCTTTCTGTTTACTGGAAACCTCTTGGCCTGGTCACACTGTATTTGCTTAATAATGCTTTTAAGCTAATAATAACGCATCATTACACTCATATATCCTAATGTAATAGTCTGTAAAATCATGTATGTTTTACTGTTGAAGTAAAAAAGGAATAATAACGAACAAGTTGCTGTTTTAAAAAAAAAAAAAAAAAAAAGATAGATAGATAGATAGATAGATTATTTCGAAAGATATCCATCTATATATCTGAGAAAGAGTAGGAATGATTATAAGAAGAATTATGTTACGGTTTTTGGTAAATGAAACCAACGCGTCTGGTGCAGACTCTTACACATCTGTCCTTGACTATTGATTATATTTTGCTTTTAACGATCTTAACAGGGTATTGACTGATCATTCCCAAATTTCTGTTGGAATCAGTTGCATATTAATCATAATTTCATTTCACCAGAAAAACAAATCAAAATGATTTAATCACGTTTAGTTTCTGCGTCTCGAGTCAGCTGTAAATATCTTTCTCCAGCTAACAGCTAACTCACATTTGCTAGCACTTATTAGCAGCTACAGATTAGCATCAGCTAGCCACTTCTAACGGCAAATGCTGGTTTTACGTTAACTGGGAATTTTTTTTAGGTCACACAGACGGCGACACGTGTATTAATAAACCAGCTTAAAAGAATATAAAGACTGTCAAACTGATATATGAGCATCTCACCTCTTAACTGTAACGTTAGGTCGTGTAATGCTAACTTGTGTGAGTCACGTACAATGTTACCAAATGCTTCCGTCGTCACGTGGTGTCGTCATCGGGTATTTACGTATTTGTTTACATGCTGCGTTTGCGTGCTGTCTGAAATGTGAACTTCACGGAACGCCCTAAAGCATCTTAACGTGTAAATTTGGGAAGACAGAAGACTTCATTAATAGGTGGTTGCTCGGAACTTTATTGTGGATTAATATTACATACTACAGCAAGTAAATATATTTAATAAGTTTTCAGAAATATGGACACTAAGTCAATTTTGGCGACGGTTCATAAATGTCTTTCAGAATTATTTCACCTAAACGAATCATGAAGGAGCTTCAGACATCAGCAGGTCATAGATTTTATTTTATTTTATTTTATTTTATTTTATTTTATTTTATTTTATTTCATTATATTTTATTTTGCTGGTGTTTTTTTTATATGCACCTCCAGATGGCAGCAAAGACAATGTTTGATGATTTGATTTGAGCGTGACATTGTGCTGTGTAGGTCAGTTGTGTAAATCACATGGTGCGCACCAGAGCAAACAGGAAGAAAGTAATGGAATATATTGTGTGTGAGATATGTCTGGGTGTAAGCATGTAGATTTATATGTTATCTCACAGGACTGATATAGATCTCACTTACCACCTGAGATGTACAAGATGGAGATCCTTTTTTTTTTATTCCATTCCTGACAGCTTGCATTTATCTTATTTCCAAAGTACAAGATGGTTATAAAAGCTTTCAATGGAAAAGTGTTTTTGGTTTTTTTTTTTTTGTTTCCCGAAAACAAGCCAGGAGTATTTGTGCACTTGCTGGAAACAAGACATCTGTGGGTCAGAATGCTACAGGCAGCTATGTCGTAACAAGCCCCAATAAATCTTTTAAACACCCAGTTTATACACATATATGCTCATATACACACACTTTCAGTAAGGACGTTATTCAGTAAATTGGCACACTTAACAAGAACACATTATGTCTGATCCAAAAATCCAGAACAGCTTGTACTTGTCGGTCTGTCAAAAACAAAGGATAAAAAACTGAAAACAGCACATTTGTGCTGCGTTTCCCTGAAAATAGTTTAATTTAACCTTCCTGACGGTTTGCCTCAGCGACAGAGTTAGTGTGTTTTCTGATACTCATTCAGAAACACTTATATTGAAAGCATCTGTCCTGTAATTTCCACCCTCTTATGCCATATTGTTTGTGAAACAGGAATGATGAGACTAGATTTATTACATGAATCAATGAAGTCCCACCTTCTGTTCAGGTTTGAACAGCTGGGTGTCATCAAACTAACAGTTCAGACACATTTCATTAAACTAATCCCAATCTAATGACAGAGCCCAGGTCAAGTACTGAGCCTTAATAATCTTTCCAACTCGATTAAACGCACATGCATTAATGAAAACACAGATTGCTATCAAAACAACAACAACAGCAACCCAAGTGGCACGGTGTGGAGCTTTTTGTGTTGTCTTTAGTTCAGGTTTCCCTGAGTTATTTTGCAGGTTTTCTTGTGTTTTCTGTAGAGCTTTGTTTCTTGTTCATTAGTTTTCATTTGTTTATCCATTCTTTCTGTGTTTTGTTTTGTTTTTGTTAATTTTTTTGTTTATTTACCTTTATTTAACCAGGAAATCCCATTGAGATCAGAGATCCCTTTTACAAGGGAGACCTGGCATACAGAGTCAAAATTACATAAAGCTACATAAAACAAATACAGAATTAAATACAAAAAAAGCCAGAGATGGCTTTTTTTTTTTTTTTTAGAAAAACAATGATGTTCCTCCTTCACTGCCTTCCTCAGGATAATCTTAAAATCATTAATGGATATGAATGTTTTTATTTTAACACCTTTTTGGAGATTATTCCATGACCACGGTGCATGATAAGAAAGCATTGTTTTGTCAAAGCCTGTTTAAACCTGGGGAACATTTAAAAGCAACAATTGGGAGACAAAAAGGTACTGAGGTATTTTGGAAGTTTACTTAATAGAGCTTTATAGGTAAACATATACAAAGAAAGTGTGTGTGTATACACTGCTTAGTTTCCTTTTTCACTTGCTGGTTCATCATTTGTACCTTCGTATGTTGTTCCCCTGAGTTACTTTATTAAACAGCTCTACTCTTTATTCTGCCTCCTGGTCTGCATTTAGGTCCTCACCACCTCTCCATGACTCCAAGGAGATTCATTTAGTCCGTCCCTGCCAATACTCTGGTGGATTTTTGTCCGCAATTGTAGATGGAGAATGTTTAATTTCCCCCATTATCTTCTGAAAATTGGCCTCTTAGGAAATAAACATGTAACTATGCAATAAAGCTTTTCATTCTCGTCATGTAACTGCAGCATCAACCGTCGCACTGTGACAAAAATAACATATTGTACTTTTTGTTCAGCTATTTCTATTTGAAACCATCATGAATATGTTTAGTTTGACAGAATTAGGTTTGAAAGGCAACAGACTGGAAGCAACTCCACATATAATTACATTTTGAGCAAGAATATTCGTCTTTTTCCAGCCATTTGCAACCTCTCTGATGCCGTACTGGGAATCCTTAGGCTGCCTGTCTATAGAAGACATGCAAGTTCATGAATCAAACATGATGCAAGTTGCTAACCATGGCTTTTACTATGCTTATTGTAAACAAAATTAAAGAATGGCTTCCTGATCAATAGATCTGTAACAATAAACTGCCTCTGCGAAGACAGCCTGTCTTTTTAAATATTGCCATGCCGCACTGAAAGTGTGATACAGATCAAGGCTTGACATAATTTGACGAACATTTTATAGTTTAGAAATGAGCTTCTTGTAAACAAACTAAGTTTTTCTTCTCAGGTTTGAGCTTAAAAACACACACACACACACACACACACACATACAGTCAGAATGAGCTCCAGCCACTGTTTCGCTATACTGAAAACATACGTTGGTCATTTCTCCATTGATAACATATTCTCTGCTCAATTGTTTGAGATAATAGTGTAATAATTCTGACATCTGAAACAGAAGGGGGCACCAAATGAAATCTATCTGGGTTCCTCTGCCTCTTTGACTCCTCTCAGAATAAAACTAAAGGAACCCCTGGGACAGCACGCAGCGTGGGTGAAAGAACGCTTGGTGCAGAAGTCTCTACCAGTGTTGCGGTTGTATTGGATCCAAGTAGTAAAGCATGCAGACGAAGCAGCAAACGCCTATCAAATATTCATCACACCAGGGGAGGCAATGCGGCTTGTAAGAGAAGATGAAATAGGGAGCAGGAGCAGTCACTTAGTACACTTTTTCACTTCCTTTGCTCTGATGCCACCTTCACTGTACACAGCTTTCTCATTATGTGGTCGGCTGGCTCAAATCTGTAAAGTGGTTGTAAGTTTTAAAAAGGGTTTGTGTGACTTTTTAGTACTTTAAAGTATAATATTTTCTGCCATTAGTCATCAAAATGTGAGTGAGTGTTTGTCCTTAGGGTCATGTTGTGTGTGAACATGTGTGTGTGTGTGAGTGGTGTATCATCACTCATATACTACAGATGTAGCTGCGGATTTGCCCGACTAGAGAAGCCTCACCGCTGACTGTAGCGCACGGCGTGGGGAGATCTCAGCGTTGTCACCTTCCAATGCCATGGCAACAGCCTACAAGTCACCCCAGGTGAGCTGCACTCCTCAACGCCCATTTACAGTCTGGTTCTGACTCCAGCTCAGTGGTGGAGAATGTCAGAGCAGCGCAAGATGGACACGTGCGCACGCAGAGAGAAGTGGGTAGAAATCTACAGTAAATGTGTTCATAGAGGGAAAACAGATGAAGCCATTGAAATAAACGGACTGTTCGTGTTTACGGTTAACATATGTCAGGCTCGCTTTCAGATCGTGGGTAAATGTCTGAACATTTACTTGTGTTCTGGTTTCAGAGCCCAGAGGAAAGGTCACTGGTTTTATGAAGACCAGTTTGGGTCAAGAACGAACACATCTAGCTGCATTCATGCCAACATTGGAGCAGATCTGATGACCTGAATTTAGGCAAAATACAGACCTGGTTCAGTTTTAGTATTCATGCTTGAACCTGGATCTATTTGGGTCAGTTCTGGAGTGGTCTTCATATCTTATTTTCTGAACCGCCAAAACGTTTTGGCATACTGGGCTGTGTCCTGTTTGTAGCTAATGTGGCTGAAAAGAGGTGATGTTTTACTCTGGTGTGTTTTTACAAGCTGGTTGTGGAGAAGTGTCTCAATTGGATGACTGAATATAAATGTCATAAAACATGGATGTACTTCTGGAAAACATATTTACTATAAAAAATGTAAGAGCGAAAAAGAAAACATTCTTTGGATATTGAGTGAAATGTGTCAGTCAACTTACTTTTGGTTGTTTTTCTTCTGCAGCTCAGTTGAAAAGTTGTAGTACGTTACGTGTTTAACAAATACAGTCTGTGAAGGTGATTTATCTCAAACACAGGTCTGCTTTAACAAATTAGGAACAGCAAAAAACACAGACATTGATATATTTGATGTGTTCATCATGTTTATTGTTTAATTTCTTCCAAAAACAAAAGCAATACCTCGCATAACACATAAGATTATTATAGTTAGTTAATAGATGAATACCATTAGATGAAAAAGAAAATATAACATCTAAAAGTTCTGAAGTTTTATGCATCAGGATATCATGAAAAAAAAAATCAAATCTTTCTTAAGATTACAATTCTTAAAATTACAATTCTAGCCTCAAATGAACTACATGTGATATTACCGTGTCACTATTTATTTAACAAAAGTCCAATCTTAAATCTCAAGCAGTTGATTTATAATTCAAAGAGAAAATGACCACGTGACGTCTGTCAGCTAAGAACAGGAAACTGAGGCTGCAGTTCACACAAATTCCCCAAAATTGGAAAAATAAAAGATGGAAAAATGTTATCTGGTCTCATGAGTCTCCAGTTCAGGTTCAAAATTCAGATGGTAGGATCAAAACTTTGTAGAAAAATGGAAACATTGGTCCATCCTGCCTGAAATTAACAGGCATGTGATGTGAGGGATGTTTACTTTGCATGACAACATGTAAACCCCACAGTCCTTCCCTTTATCACCACAGTGTAGCATCTTCTGACAGAAACTTCCAGCAGGATGATGCACCATGTCACAAAGCTCACATCACCATGACGATGAGTTCGCTGTCCTCCAACAGCCTCCACAGTCTCTAGGTCTCTGTCCAGCAGAGCAGCTTTGGGATGTGGTGGAACGGGAGATTCTCATCATGGATGTGCAGCAACTAGGGCTGTGACGATATGCTTTTGTCCAAATTCGATTTGATTCTGATTTTTTGGGTGCCGATTCGATTTAAATTTTCTCAAAATTCTTTGATATTGCTGATTTTTGTAGATTAAAATCCAAAAGAAATGTATAAAACTGTTTTTTTTTGCTCGTCATTTTTCTTGATTTCAATTAGGAAAAAACAACACAGTATCCAGATCATCATCCTGCTGCTATAATGCCCAAGAGGACGAGTAAAAAGATCAATAAAAATAATAAAAATGACAAAAATGTTTTATAAAAGATTATTTTTATTTGAAAACAAAATCGATTTTTTAAACAAAAAATCTATTTAAAAATTGTGAAGCAAAAAAATCCTGATTTTCGATTTTTCAATTTGATTTTCCCGCCCCTAGCAGCAACTGTGTGATGCTTCATGTCAACATGGAGGAAAAATCTCAAAGGATTGTTTTAAATACCTTATTGAAAAAAAAACAAAAACAAAACAAAACAAAACAAAACATAAAACAGCATGAAGGGTGGGGACATTTCCTCACAAACACATTTATTTTTATCAGTCTTAACAGTGTGAACCAAAATCTGAATACATCACCTGAGGCTTCCTCAGTTTTTGCTTTATTTTAACTCCCACACGTGGGATGTATGAAAAGGAATACATTCCGCTTTAAAACACACAGTTTTAAGAAAATGTGAACATCCTCATCACATAAATCTATTTGTCTTTATTCACCGCGCTTCCTGCGTGAACGCCACTTAAATATCTCTCATTCTGTTTTATTTACTGTTGCTGCAGATTGAGTCTAATTACTCCCCAGCACCCCCCTTCTTCATCACTCACGTCTCTTCTTCATCATCACCACCACCACCGCCCTCGCCTTCCTCCCCACAGGCGCCACTTTCAGCACCGGACAGCTCCCTTGGCTTCCCACGCTCCGCCCACCTCCCGCAGACTGGCAGTGAGAAACAACCACACACGCCGGTGGGCGACACTTCAAACGGCCTATTAGGGTATTATTGGGAGGGACAGAACTTCAAGCACAATTTGCTTCGTTCCCCGTCACCCTACTCATCTTCCATGGATTTCCTCCGAGCAGGAGAAGACGCTGCAGCTCCGGCTGGTCGCTGTTCAGGCGATGAATGGACCGCGGACTGTCCAGGACTCAGGGCAGCTTTCATCTGAGTGTGCAGGTTCGAGAGGAGGTTTCCTGGGTAGCTATTCAGACCAGATTCCTGTAGGCTATTTTTGTTTTATAACAGTGATGTGTGAAAGTCTGTGTTTTCTCTGGTGGTGAAAGCGGATAAAAAGATGCTCCAAACAGAAGTGGGGATTCCTTTCGCTCCAAGCAAGACCATGCCTGTTAAATTTGGGACATCCAGTGGCGCGTGGCTTTTAAAGTGCTTCTGATAAACCTGCAGAAGCAGCAGAAAGAGAGCGGCTTTGGTAATGAGAGACACACTTTTCTAGGTGTCCACGGTGTCCCCTCTGCGCCTGTGAGAAGGAATGATGGCTCTGATAGTCGTCCCGCTGCTTCTGCACACAGGGATCGTTTTGGGATCAAACTACGGCTATGTGGAGTGGTCGGATAGTGACCGAGACGAGAAGCATCCACCGGTGTACACCACTCAGAACATAAACAGGGAGCCGCCCCACCACCCGACCTACTATCCGGTTCCTGCAACCGAGCGCACCGTGGTTGCGCACAAAATCGAGGAGGATTTGCCCAGGGTGGTGACTGCTTTCCTGCACACCGGGGACTCCTCCGCGCTTAGGCAGGTCAACTGTTCACGGAGGTACGAGCTGAGCAGCCTGCGAGGTGGCCTCCTCGTTGCCTCCCACTACTCCCTGCACAGCATCTTGGACACCGTGGCGCACGCCACCAACTTCCTGAACATGATCCTGCAAGCCAACAGGTCCCGCGAGCAAACCATTCGCAGAGACATCCACTGGTACCACGCGCTGGTCCAGAGCATCCTCGAGGGGGATCCCAAAATCCACAGGGCGGTGGTGACTCTACAAACTGACGCGCAAAGCCGAGGCCCCCACGTTTTCCTCCAGGCGACGAGGACGCAGAATGATGTGGTGTTGCAGGACTTGTCCAGCTCTGCGCACCGCCAGCTGAACAGCAGGGGTCCGGAGACAGACTGGTTCAATGACTTCAGGGACGGTAGGAAGTCTCACGTGCAGAGAAGAGTTCTGGGGAAACCAGGTAGAAATAGTGGAAACTACCTTCTGAACAAAGACCAGATCAAGTGGTCGGCGCCCTACCTGGAGTGTGAACACGGGGCGTTCGTGCCTTACTGGCTGCTCACCTTGTCTGCTGGCTTCTATGGACTGAAGAGCAACTCTGCGCCAGAGTTCAGGTGAGACCGAGATAATCCCCTTTTCTCTCTCCTCATATGCTTTTCAGACAACAAAAGACTTACAAGACTAGATAAAATACCCAAATTTGACAAACATTGTACACATACTGAATAAAACTGAATCTAAATGTCCTGCTGAATCTCAGCTTTGTTCAACTTTTATATTTTCATTTGGCCATTAAGGTTTATTGTTCAAATTCTGTCTCCCCCCCCTCCCAAAAAAGTGGCCATGTAGATTTAACTAAGCAAATAACTATGCAAGCCTCCCATTGGACCAGCTCAACATGAGTGATTATCTTTCAGATAGCAACAAGTTATTTAACCCCAAATGTTTCTTTCACAGTCACGTGGAAAGACACGTGACGTGGTCGTGGTGAAGATATTAGTTTAGTGCAATGCAAGAAAGTCGTGTGGTCTGCAGAAGGGTCAAATCACTGGCACCAAACAGAAAAAAAAACATCTAAGGAGATTACAGAAACTAATTAAATAGGGGTTAAAAATTGTCCAATGAGAGAAGAAATGTACCTGGAGGAGAATCCTGCATGATTGCGATCAGTGACATTTGGTGAAATAAAACCACAGAAAAACAACAACAGAACCCGCGGCTGTTTATTGGTGAAATTAAGGACATTATTTACAAACAATGCGAAAGGAAAACACACAGGATTCGGACTAAAACAGCTGTGAAGCCATGAGAAAAGCACTAAACAATGAGGCCAACTTGAGAAAACGGTTTCAGTTTGCTGGGGCAGTCGAGGATGCAGAAGTTGGGCCAGATCTAAGTTCAGCAACATGATGTGTAAAGAATGAGCAGCTGACTGAATACACTGAATGAGCAGGTTATTCCATCTTCCCTGATGCACCGTATTCCAAGATGATGTTGGATTCATTGGCTCGAATTGTGAAAGAGTGGTTCAGGGAGCACGAGACATCATTTTCACACATGTGATTGGTCACCACAGAGTCCAGACCCGAACCCCACTGAGAATCTTTGTGCAGCTGTCGAACTCTTCCTTCAATACAAGACCTTGGTGAAAAATTAATGCAATGCTGGGTGGATATAAATCTTGTGACATTACAGAAGTTTATGGAAATAATGGCACAGCGAATGCTGTGGCTTTAGCTAAACCATGATCAGACCTCACATCTCTGTTCTGGAGCAACAGCTGCTGGTATTAATGGTGTTAACCACAGGGATAGCCAGTAACTGGAGAGCAGTCACATGACAACACCCCGATCACATAGAAATCCTCGATTTTCATCAACATTATAACGAGTAAACACAGTTTTTATTCCCACTACACACTGTGTTTGTGATGAACTGAAATGTGGATAATTGCTGATTTGAGGTCAGTAAGGTGACTAAACTGGTTTCCTCAGATGAAAAGCTTTAAAGGCAGAGATCATTCAGAATTGGGGTTGTCATGGTACAAAATGATACAGATATTTAGGGTGTTTCTTGATTCTCTGTGCTTTTTGTACTATAGAGAGGGATACACCTTTTTTTTCTTTAATGTCAAAGTCAGAACACCATAAAAACAACATAATACAAACATTACTATTAAAATATATATATAAATTTAAAGAAAGAAATTATTTTAAATCTATTCTAGTTTGTGCAAAGATACAGAATTATCAGACTGTTTGCTTACTGTCGTGTAAAAATGAAAAAACTTCAACAACTACTTTATGAGTTAACTAAGATAATGTTCTTTTTCTTTACAATACTTGAGAAGTAATTAAGTCAACAACAGAACTATTTAAGATGATCTATTCATAACTAGAAAACTTTAAAAAAAATTAAGTGTTTTTGTCTGCAGTGTACATTAATAGGTATTAATATCTTACTGGAAGCCACTTTGTTCACTAAATTGTTCTGGATTAATGTGCAGACTTTTATTCGAAGGAAAACAGAACATTTCTGTACATCTGTACATACAGCAAGAGAAGGACATTTTTCTTTATTTTGAAGATAGAAAAGTGGAAAAGAACTTAACTTTTCTTGTACAACTTGTTATACTCTTGGGAAAGTTTCACATTCACAAAAGGAAATGGGCCGATGGCAAGCCGAGCTTTGCAATGTTTTTACAAGAACTTTTTCAATACAGCACCATCATTAGAGATCTTGAAAATCCAAAGGCCTTAAAAACAATGTGCATTTTGGATAAATTCTTATTTCATTGATATAGTTCTCTTACTGATACTTTGTCTGATGTGGATATGCATGTGCGTATGCACAGGTGAAGATACTCAATCTTATATGTATTTTTCATAGCTTTCATTTTCTCTATTTACCTCTTTTTATTTAATTCTTGACCCCTGACTTATCAGTTTAATTTCTGCATTTTTTTGTTCGATTGTGTTATACTCCCACCTTCAGCAGAGCTTCGAACATGTCCCGAGTGAGGCGGGGGACATTGAGTCCGAATGGGCTGTGTTCCATGCCTCTATTGCTGAGGCGGCCGGCCGGAGCTGTGGCTGTAAGGTCGTTGATGCCTGTCGTGGCGGTAATCCCAGGACTCGTTGGTGGACACCAGCAGTGAGGGATGCCGTCAAGCTGAAAAGGAGTCCTATCGGGCCTTCTTGGCCTGTGGGACTCTGGAGGCAGCTGATGGGTACCGACGGGCTAAGCGGCATGCGGCTTCGGCTGTTGCCGAGGCAAAAACTCGGGCATGGGAGGAGCTCGGCGAGGCCATGGAGAAAAACTTCCGGACGGCTTCGAGGAGATTCTGGTCCACCATCCGGCGGCTCAGGAGGGGGAAGCAGTGCTCCATCAATACTGTGTACAGTGGAGGTGGGGAGCTGCTGACCTCAACTCGGGACGTAGTGGGTCGGTGGAAGGAATACTTCGAAGACCTTCTCAATCCTACCAACACGTCTTCCGATGAGGAAGCGGAGCTGGTGGACTCAGGGGTGGACTCTCCTATCTCTGGGGCTGAAGTCGCTGAGGTGGTCAAAAAGCTCCTTGGCGGCAAGGCCCCGGGGGTGGATGAGATCCGCCCGGAGTTCCTTAAGGCTCTGGATGGTGTGGGGCTGTCCTGGCTGACACGCCTCTGCAGCATCGCGTGGACATCAGGGGCAGTACCGCTGGATTGGCAGACTGGGGTGGTGGTCCCCCTTTTTAAGAAGGGTGTGTTCCAATTACAGGGGAATCACACTCCTCAGCCTCCCTGGTAAGGTCTATTCAGGGGTCCTGGAGAGGAGGGTCCGCCGGATAGTCGAATCCCGGATTGAGGAGGAGCAGTGTGGTTTTCGTCCTGGTCGCGGAACAGTGGACCAGCTCTTTACCCTCTTTGGGGTCCTGGAGGGGGCATGGGAGTTTGCCCAACCAGTCTACATGTGTTTTGTGGACCTGGAGAAGGCATTCGACCGTGTCCCCCGCGGGCTCCTGTGGGGGGTACTCCGGGAGTATGGGGTACCGGACCCCCTTGTACGAGCTGTCCGGTCCCTGTACGACAGGTATCAGAGCTTGGTCCGCATTGCCGGTAGTAAGTCGGATTCGTTTCGGGTGGGGGTTGGACTCCGCCAAGGCTGCCCTTTATCACCAATTCTGTTCATAACTTATATGGACAGAATTTCTAGGCACAGCCGAGGTGTTGAGGGGATCCGACTTGGTGGCCTCAGGATTGGGTCCCTGCCTTTTGCGGATGACGTGGTCCTGTTGGCTTCATCTGGTCGTGATCTCCAGCTCTCGCTTGAGCGATTCGCTGCCAAGTGTGAAGCGGCTGGGATGAGAATCAGCACCTCCAAATCTGAGACCATGGTCCTCAGCCGGAATAGGGTGGATTGCCCTCTCCAGGTCGGGGGTCAGGTCCTGCCTCAAGTGGAGGAGTTTAAATATCTCGAGGTCTTGTTCACGAGTGAGGGAAGGATGGAGCGCGAGATCGACAGACGGATCGGTGCGGCGTCTGCAGTAATGCGGGCTCTGCGCCGGTCTGTCGTGGTGAAGAAGGAGCTGAGCCAGAAGGTGAAGCTCTCAATTTACCAGTCGATCTACGTTCCTACCCTCACCTATGGTCATGAGCTGTGGCTGAAAAAACGAGATCTCGTATACAGGCGGCTGAAATGAGTTTCCTCCGCAGAGTGGCTGGACTCTTCCTTAGAGATAGGGTGAGGAGCTCGGTCATCCGGGAGGGGCTCAGTGTAGAGCCGCTGCTCCTCCACATCGAGAGGAACCAGTTGAGGTGGCTCAGGCATCTGGTCAGGATGCCTCATGGATGCCTCCCTGGTGAGGTGTTCCAGGCACATCCCTCTGGGAGGAGACCCCGGGGAAGACCCAGGACACGCTGGAGGGATTATATCTCTCGGCTGGCCTGGGAACGCCACGGGATCCCCCCCGCAGAGTTGGCAAATGTGGCTGGGGAGAGGGAAGTCTGGGCTTCCCTGCTTAGGCTGCTGCCCCCGCGACCCGACCCCGGATAAGCGGCAGAAGATGAATGGATGGATGGATTGTGTTATAAAAATTATTTTAAAAAAACCAATGAATTAGCCTGTTGTGAGCATACAGTGTATGGTAGTGAGAGCTTTAGGATGAGGGCGCACCCTGCAGCAGCACGTGCTGCTCATTGAGAAGAATGAAAACATTCCTGCTTCAACGTAAGTCTCCTGAAGTCAAAAACTCCAGAAAACGTTGCTTGGTTGGTCGCTGGCTGTTTATTGTAAAGAGTCGTCAGAGAGGTCTGAAAACTGGCTAAATGTAGCAACAAAGTCGCTAAAGTTGGTAAACAGCTGCCCGTTGCAGTGCCTGATGAAAATGGAAAGCTGTGAACAGACACCAAAGTGGCATTGATCAATACCCTTGCCAAGCAATATCTAACTAGATTTTAAATTTTACTAGTGGTTAGAATTTTTAGTTTTACAACTCAGTTCACATGTCATGGTGGCGGTGAAGGTGTGGACCAAAACACAGAGACAAGAGACTGGGATGCAGGTTAAAGCCTGTTTTAAGCTGATCAGGAAGGACTCCGTAAGCTCACCCAATGATCCAGCAACTGAACACACAAAATAAGGGGTGTAAATACACAGAGGAAGTAACTAGACACAGGTGAAACGAATCAGAAAATCAAACCAGGTGAACTAATGAACAGGAACCTAGACATGAGAGAACTAAAAAAGGAAAACTACAAACCAAAACAGGGAACTAGAACTAAAGAGAAACACAAAATATCCTATCATGACGTCACAGTGACATGAGGCAATTATTTAACACTTTTTAGTTTGTATGATTGGAAAACTGACATACAGTAGTTGACCTAAATGTTTTTACCTCTTACTGAAATCATTTAGAATCTTTTTGTGTGCTTTTCTTTATTGGTCAATAAAAAAAAAACAAAACAAAACAAAACAAAAAACCATACTGGGTGAAATCTCTAAGCAAAGTAAAAGTGCAAGGTTTTATACAATAACACACAACAATATTGTGCAAAAAAACACATCACATTTTCTATGTTTTCATCTTATTTACATTAAATTAAGTAAGTCAGTTTACTCATCAGGCCCTGCGATGGACTGGTGACCTGTCCGGGGTGTTCCCTACCTTTTACCCAAAGACAGCTGGGATAGGCTCCAGCTTCGACGCGACCCTTAGTCGGACTAAGCAATTTCAGAAAATGAAAGAATAAATAAATGTATTCAACATTTTGCCATCTAATGTTCATAAAATGAAATAAAAAACTTTATTGATCCCAATGTAAATTTATCATACAGGTATGGTAATAATACTAATAATCATGATTTATTTAAGACTAAAAATTACTTATATCCAATAAATATATTCTATAACATTGTATAGCTATGCAGATGCATGTTATATTTACAGTGTAGAACCAGATGGAGTAAAAGCATCTTCAAAGACACCGGTAGACCTTCCTTATTTAATAACTCTGCCTGTCAAAGCTGCAGTGCATCCTTACGACTGCAGCTTTAATCTAATGAGTCCTGCAGGCCTCATGAAGGAATCTATGCAAGTTGTGGTCAGGTGGGAAGGGGGAGATGGGGGCAGCACTTAGATGCACAAAAACACCAAAGGATCTCATGTTTCCAGGCTCCACGCACAGTGTCTGAAAATGATCAATATGGTCATGAATAAACAATGACATATCAGCAATGTAAAAACCACTTCCAGAGGCACCAGTAGAAGCAGAATAACATAGATGTCTCTGTCAGCATGTTTATGTTGATTAAATTAATCATTAAAAGTAAACACACACTAGTTGTGTTTCATCTCTTCAGTGAACATAATTTACTGGACTGCACATGTCTTGATTCACCCCTAAATCTTTCAGATATTTTCCTTCCAAGCAGCCAGACCTTCTAGAAATCATTTGCAGTGGTCTTTATCAGCAGTTCTCCAGACTTCTTTCTTTTAAACTTCTTTGAGCTTTGACTGCTTTTGCATTTTCATTCCAGCACTTCTACTTGGATGTGGTCAGAGGGATGTTGTAGGTGTATGAATCATTTTAATCATTCAATCATAAGAAAGGGGATGAACCAGTGCCAGGAAACTTAGCAAATTAGTGATGTTAAGGCATTCTACTTTTTTGGAAGAAGCTTGTTGCAAAGGCATTTCCATTCATTTAGTTGCATTTATAGGGAAAATATCAAGGATAATAGAGTTTAACAGGCATTAAATAGAATTATTTTGCAAGAATAAGGTGATTCCCAAAGAGCTATTTGCTGAAAAACATGGCATACCCCATGTGGTGTGTAATGTGTCTTAAAACCTGAAGGAACTGGACTAGTGGAGGACAAAAACTAAAGTGTCAGGCCGACAAAAAAAAAAGATCTGTAGCAGATAAACTATATATCTAAAGGGTATTTCTGTAAGTATTTCTGTAAGTATAGGACAGAATCCCTCAAATATCTGACACGGTACCTAAGAGCTGCATCCGGACCTGGAGTCGATCCATATCGTTCGCTGAGGCCTCATCAGAAATGCTGCCAAGAAGTCATTATTAAGGAATAGAAGCAGGGAGGAAAGACTGAGATATGCCACAAGGTACGTGAACTGGACTGAGAATCAGTTGCAACAGGTCTGATGCAGTGATGAATCCCCCCCAGAGCCCTGAACTCAGTGTTGCTGTGTGGGCTCAGCAGTGAATGACAAGTACACACATACTGGACTTGTATTTTACTGGCAATGTGTGGAAGCCAAGTAATCAATAGAGCACCAAGACAAAAGTATGAAATAATCTGACATTTCATGTAGTTCCTATACATTCTATACAATATGAGAAAGCAAACTGGCAGTGTAGGCACAGTTTCACCAGTGGTGCCTGGTCTTTGTTATCCGATGCAGAATTACATCTGCCTGCTGTGCTGCCAAGGAGACTGGAACATATTATACTAGGTAAAGAGTCAGGTTTCATGTCATTTTGCACTTTCCCTAAATAGCACTTTTCTTTCTGTGTAATGACCAGGTGTTGTATGCTTTGCCTTGGAAACACGTGTAACAAGGAGCAAACCTTTTAAGACATCACACATTCAACACATTGCTAGGTATTCTGCAGAGTTCCTGTCTTTCAGTGGATCCAGTTCCAGCTGCACCTCCAGGAACCTGCTGAGTAAAACCAGAGAGATCACAACTTTGGACACAACAGTGGTCTTCAGACTGCAGTGTCAGGGCTGTGATTTATGGCTCACCCAGACATCCATCCACCTCGCTGATGTGTCCACGTGGAAAGCGCTGCATCATTAACCAGCCCCAGGGACAGGCATTCTCAGAGCCTCATGACATTACCAAGAGCTGGACTAGACTTCTAAGGGACTCTGATTTCACAGTGTTCATGCATGATGGATATAAAGATGTTACTAAAATATCAAGTTTAATCAAAATCATCACGCTCCTTAATTATAACTTTCTGACAAGATTTTTGCAGCAGCTCGGAGGTTATCTATCTTAGAGTGCATTCAGTTTCAATTTGCTGGTACAGCAGAGTCTATGTGGGATGCTTTGTTCATCACTACAAATAATTGGGAGTCTGTCTGGGATATTGCACAAACACTACCACCAACATGTCATGGTGAGGGTGTTAAAAAAGGGGGTGGGGAGGGGTGGGGGTGCTTGCTTCTGTTGCTTTAGGCATCTGAAAATATTCAGTGTGATTAAATGAATTTGGCAAGTGAAATTCAACATTAAATCCATCGACTGTTCCTGCTCAGCCGAGAGGGTTTACACTCTGTTTAAATGACTGTGACATTTTACAAGTGACTGGGATTTTTGGCACTTAGAATTGGGAAAGTAAGAAAGCTCATGTGTTAAATCTCATTTGTAAAGTTGTGACAGTCTCATATGAGCACAAACTGTAGTGAATGCAGTACTTTTTTTTAAATCATAAAGTATTTTTTCTAAAATAGACTTGTTTTTAATGTTTTTTTTTTACACATTATTGCAGTGGCGCCCTGCAATGGACTGGCGAGCTGTCCAGGGTGTACCCTGCCTTCGCCCAAAAAGACAGCTGGGATAGGCTCCAGCTTCCCCACGACCCTGAATTGGATTAAGTGGTTTGGAAAATGAATGAATGAATGTATTGCAGTGGGTCCCAAACTGGGGAGTGGGCCCCCCCAGGGGGTGCCTAGGGTTATCACAGGGAGGTGTAAGCAAGACTAAATTAAACTAGGGAGTTTTAGCACTGGACAAATTTGTAAAAGTACCACATCATCATCTAATATTGTCAAGTAAGAAGCCAAACAAGTTCCAACACCACTTGGGAACTCTTCATCCTGAATATAAAGAAAAGCCTGTTGGTTATTTTAGAAATAAACCAACTATAATATACGGCAGAGTTGTTTTCCTCAAGCAGCATCCGTCTTACTGAAAACTCGGCTCAACTGAAGTAGTTAAGATGGTTTTCATCATATTTGTATGATAGATTCTACTTTGTCATGTAAATGATGTGTCTCCCTCACATACCACAGCAGGCCATGGGGTTCCTCATGGTTCTTGGCTTGAACCAATACTTTTTATGTTGAACATGCTTCATTACTATTAGAACACATAGCATAACTTTACATTGCCACACGAATTATACTGAGATAGTTATCCTTAAAGTGGACTGATGTGGATCATGTAATCGATTTCTTTGAACCTGATTACAATAAGGCTACAACGAATTGGATTGAGTTGTGTCTATAGAGAGCGTCCCGAGGGAAACGTTAGTTAGAAAGCTAGAATGTTTCCGTCAGATTAAAAATAGGGTTGTAAATGACTTGTTTGGCTTTGGCTGTCCTCAGTTATAATTGGCTGAGGAGAGCAGAAGGAGTCAAGTCAAGTTGGGAAAAAACACATAAAATATTTGGCCAAGTGTTCAGTGTATACACGTACAAACCCGTATTTCCTCCATCAGTCAGTCCTATAGTGAAGTTCCAACAAGTCTTCATCAGACATCAGACTCCTTCTTTTTCATCTTTTTCTACTGTTTTCAAGGTCCTTTCAAGATTGTCACACAATTATTTTATATTTGATATTTTATAAACTTTATCAAATTAAAAGCGACAGTTTGAAGCAGGATGTCAGAATAATGAGGGGAGGAAAGCAGCTAACTCAAGGTGCTGCCACAAACAACCTCCTTTTCATTCAGAAGAGTTGTTAAAGTTGATCTGATTGTTTCTTTCATACTGTCAGAACAACTTTGTGCTTGTCTATAAAGGTGCAAAAAGCAATATTTGACATCTGTAAGAAATACATTAAAGCTGAGACTTTACCGGAGGCTATGATAAACAAATCGTAGCATCACTGAAACAGCTACACAACTCACCTCAGCCAGGATGATAAAGGAGATAATATGGAAGTAATGTTGCGAACAGGAGGTATCAAATGAAAACTTGATGTCTAGTAAAAAACCAGTAACTTTCTTTTTCTCATAAAGCATTAGCTAAGCAGGGAAGCCCAGGCTTCCCATTCCACTGCCTCATTCACTCATTGGGGAGGATTCCAAGGTGTTCTCAGGTCGGCGAAGAGATTAAATTCCTTCAGTGTGTCCTGGGTCTTTCCTGGGGTCTCCTCCCATCCTTCAACAGGGAGAAATTCAGGAGGCATCCAAACCAGATGCTCTATGGCTCCTCTTTGCAGAAGAGCAGCAGCTTTCCACCGAGCCAATCCCAGATAACTGAGCTTTTCACCCTATCTCAAAGGGAGAGCCCGGCCATCCCGAAAAGGATGGCTCATTTTAGCTCCATGCATTTGCTTGTTTCGGTTACTTGTTTTTTTCGGTCAATACCCAAATCTTGTGACCATAGGTCAGTGTAGGAGTACAGATCAACCAGTAAATCGGGAGCTTCATCTTCAGGTTCAGCTCCTTCTTTGCCACCACAGACCAGCAGAGAGTCTGCATTACTGCAGACGCCACACTTATCTGTCTGTTAATCTCATGCTCCATCCTTCCCTAGTGAACAAGACCTTGAGATATACCAACAGTCAAAAGTTTGGACACGCTTTCCTATTAAATCCAATGGGAAAGTGTGTCCAACATAGTCCACTCAGACTCAACATCCCCAACATGTCTAGGGACATGGTTGAATCTCTGTAGCAGGTGGAAGTAAAAGCTCTCCCTCTGACAGGTGACTGCCCATTCTCCTCTGACATCAATAATACACTTTGGTCCAGACAATTTCTGATCAATAGATGTTTTCTCTTTTTCCAACCATTCTCTGTAAACCCTAGAGATGATGTGGAATTCCTAGTAAATCAGCAATTTGTGAGATACTCAGAGCAACCCATCTAGTACCAGCTACCATCCATCCATTTTTTACGTCTTCATATTTTAATGTGGTGACAAAGTGGGACTGGAGCGTTGCCCAATACATTCCAGCCAATGGGAGAAACCCTGGACAGGTCAACAGTTCATCTCCGCCAACAACCATGCCACATACAGTCACCTCAATCCCCTTTCTTCCTCATTCTGACACTCAGCTTGAACTTCAGCAAGTTGTCAAACCGTGTCTAAATTCCTAAATGCATTGAGTTGCTGCCATGTGATTGGCTGATCTGCTATTTGTCCTGAATAAAGTGGCCAGTGTGTGTATACATTAGCAGGAAGCAAGCAAATTTTTTTCTTTCCATGTTGATATAAAGAAATGTCTGTCTGCGATTTAGAACATATATAAAGTTTGATAATTTTGCAACTAAATGGATTGACAGTCTTATCGACACATTTTCTCTCCTCTCTTTTTGTCTGCTTGTGTGCTTAGTGGAAGGCAATGGCCAAAGCTTTTCTCCACAGTTCTTTGCTCCACTTGCCAACAGGCAGATGGGGGTAACAGTGACAGGCTACGCGCCACAACAAAGAGTGTGGAGAATAAATGCAAGCATTCAGCCTTTCTTTTTAGTGGAGAAATAGACTGGAGATGGGAAATCAGAGAAGACTAACCATCCTTTACATGTGTGTTGGAGTGTATATGTGTAATAGACAGAAATGGAGAGAGAGACAGAGAAAGCCAGACTGGACAGATGTAGAAACTGGGCAGGGCTCCAGTTCCAGCAGGTTATGCTAAAGTGAGCTTAACTACATCAGTTTAACTCCCAGCCAGTGTTCCTCTCATGCGGTATTGCAGTAACAACTCTTGACAGTCAGTCTTTAACCTCATTCACTTCTCAGTATGGCTATTTGATGACTCACTGCTGCATAGATCAGCAGTTTCCATATATTTAACTTCTGTTTGTATACAAGCATGAAAAGACTCTCTTTTTATCAGTATTGATGTGAAAATGCCTTTAAACTAAAATTGTGCCCTGCAGGACACAGCTGCAGTTGGCACACCAGATGGGTTAAAAGTTGTATTGATGTTTGCTGAGGTGCAAGAAAATGCACCAAAAATACCTAAAACGTGATCTTGTGATTGGATGAATGGATATTATTTTGGTGTCTGGCTGTCCAACACAAGTCATCTCTTATGGGATTATTCAGACTTAGTTTTTACCTGTGCCATCACACCGACACATCAACAAACAATAAACAAAATATGAACCGTACACACACACACACACACACACACACACACACACACACACACACACACACACACACATTTACCTCTATCTATCTATCTATCTATCTATCCATCTATCTATCTATCTATCTATCTATCTATCTATCTATCTATCTATCTATCTATCTATCTATCTATCAGTCTATCTATCTATCTATGTATCTATCAGTCTATCTATATGTTAGGGCTGTGACAATATACTTTGGATTCCGATATTTTTGGGTCCCGATTCGACTTAAATTGTGATTCTCCCAATTCTTCGATATAGCTGATTTTTGTACATTAAAAACAATATAAATGTACAAAACTTTTTTTTTGTCTCATCATTTTTCTTGATTTCAATGAGAAAAACAACAACACAGTAGCCGGACCATCACTCTGCTGCTATAAAGCCCAAGAAGACAAGTTAAAGATCAATAAACACAATAAAAATGACAAAATTTTTATTTAGTTGGAAAAAAATTTGATTTTTTTTAACAACAAAAAACCCCCTGATTTTTTAACAAAAAAAAAAGAAAGAAAATCGATTTTAAAATTGTGAAGCAAAAAAAAAATCCTGATTTTCGATTTTTAGATTCAATTTTCCCACCCCTAATATATCTATATATATTGAGATCTCTCTCTCTCTCTCTCTCTCTCTCTATATATATATATATGTATATATATATATATATATGTATATATATATATATATATATATATATATATATATATATATATATATATATATATATACATATATATATACATATATATATATATATATATATATATATATATATATATATATATATATATATATATATATATATATATATATACATATATGTGTGTACATATATAGCTAGCTTGCACAGCAGAGCTCACGGTGTATAGGTGGAAATGAGCTTGTTGGTGGAGGTCTGCTCTCTTCAAAGGCTTTTCTAGTATTTAAATGGAACTAGTGGACTTTTAGGAAACATGTCGCTGGCAAGACAATCTTACACCTCAAAAACTATAACAAACGGTGTAAAATGGTCTTCACAGAATCCCAACAGGGTGCAGTGATGTAAAAATCATTGGAGTCATAATTCAAAATGATGCAAACAGAACACAGAAAATGCTGAAGAGGAAGCTCGACTGAATGAAAAGCAGCTTTGCTCATGTTTCCTTTTTTCTTTACCTTTATCGCTCTTCATGATCTTCAATGTTCACCTCCATCACTCTTAATTTCTGCCCCATTTTCAGTCTGTCTCATCAATTCCTTTCAATTTCTGTCTCCTCTCCGGCTGAGTCGAATACATTTAACCTGACTTTTGCAGAGAATCGTTCAAATTGGTCTTTTTATTTTCATTTCTTCATTCTGGTCTCTGTGTCTTCCTCAGAAATCCATTCTACAATTTTAACTCTTTCTCTCATTCTTCCTTGCTCTCTCTTGATACTTCATCATGTCTACCCTTCTTTTCACTACGCAGCCACTCAAATTCCTCTTTTTGAGTCTTTTCTTTCATGTGAGATGTACTTCCTTTTATCTGACTGATAGCATTTGCCTCATTCTGCACTGTTAATTCTAGTCCTTTTGTTTTCTTCCTATAATTCAATCTCCTAATGACTTTTATGACCTTTTCTTCTCTGTCTTCTTCTCGCTCCTGTCTCCACCTGTCTCTTCCTCTTCACGTCCATCTTTCTCTCTGACAGGGGTGTCGTTCGTGTGGATGTGAACCTACAGGACGTAGACATTGATCAGTGCTCCAGCAGCGGCTGGTTTGGTGGGACGCATCGCTGTAATCTCACGAGTATGGAGGTAAATCTCCTTTATTACGATCCTAAACTATCATCAATTAAAAACACAATTGTTTCATTTCTAATCATTCACTTCTTTAAGGCTAAACTTACTAAGAGCTGTGTTTTGATCTAAATGCTAACACTCCTTTTATTTAAATCGCTTCTGTGCATCTACATGCACAGAAGCCAAGAATTTGTCTCCTTATCTCGAGAAAAGTTTGTTGTCTTGAGATAATGAAATGGTGGGCTCAAAAGTAAGTGGTTCCTGCATTAATCCTGATTTTATTGATCAAAATGGTGGCTGGGGAGGGGCTGCAAGTCATTATGTACATGTCATTTTGTTAATGAGTGATTGGTAAAAGACCACATCACTATTTCAGCTCTTGTCAAACTTTATCAAAGAAAAGTTGGATGAATTGATCAGTAATGGATGTAACTTGAGCTTGTATCTACTGCTGGCTTGACTGTACTGGGACATAGTTCAGAATACCCCTGTACTGGGATGCTTCTTGCACCCAGGACCTGAGATGGTGGGAAAGAAGAGGATGATGGTGAAACTCTCATCCATGTTGAAGGACACTGTTAACCTGCAGAGCTCCTTCAGAGACTGACCGCTTCATCCATAGAGAGGAGGAGCAGGAGTAGTAGGTTTTTGATTCCTGCAGCAGTTAGACTGGAAACCAGCACAGCTCCCAGTGGACCACAAACACACTCAATAAGAGCCAGTACAATTTATCAATGTACAGTCTTCTTCTTCTTCTTCTTCTTCTTTTTTTTTTTTTTTTTTAATTAAATTCATATCAGTAAACGGACAACCGGTTTCTGGGAGAACCTGTGTAGGATTTGTATGCATGAGTTCTTCCCCAGTTTCCTCCCAGTCCAAACATGTGAATGTTAGGCAGATTTCAGTCTGGTCAGTCTGTCTGTTTGTTCTGTGATAGACCAGCTGGGATCGGCTTCTGTCCCTTCATGACACTGCATTTGGAATAATCAGTCGTCTAGTGAAAACAAGATCTATCTATCTATCTATCTATCTATCTATCTATCTCTCTCTCTCTCTCTCTCTCTCTCTCTCTCTCTCTCTCTCTCTCTCTCTCTATATATATATATATATATATATATATATATATATATATATATATATATATATATATATATATATATATATATATATATATATGTATATGTATATAATATATCTCCCAGTAGCTCCTCATGATGGCATTTGGAGAATAATTTAAGGATAATCTAAATCATTATCTCTAATCTGTTGTGGCCTGATATGGTGCACACAGAAATCCATACCTGACTCAACGTTGTCATGTGATCTGGCTAAGAGACAGCCTCTGCCATCGTTCCAGCAGTCGCAATTATCACGTGGTAAAATGTGTTGGAAAGCGAAGCACACACTTCACTAAGTGTCTCTAGCCCAGATCATGCAGAGTTTTTGGGATTGTTGTGATGACATGTATGAAAAGTGTTTTTATAAGTGTGAAATCGCAGATAAAACCAACCGCTGACATACACTATTAACCTGAAAGCAGACAAATATGCTTGTTTTCTGTATATTATACAAAGCATCACAATCAGGAAAAAGGGGGATTTAAGAATGTTAAAGAAGGGATGCTTGTTGGTACAAAATGGACTGTTCTGAGTATTTCAGAAACTGCTGATCTGCTGGGATTTTCACACACAACCAGCGCAGAGCTTCACAGAGAAAACATCCTGGTTGCACAAGCTGTATGAATGAAAAAGTCTTGTTATTGTTAAAGAGATCAGAAGAAAATGAGCAGACTGGTTGGAGATGATAGAAAGGCAATGCTAATGGAAAAAATAACCCTTGGTTCCAACCAAGGCATGCAGAAAACTGTCTGTAAACACACAACATGTTCAACATTAAAACAGGTGGGTTACAGCGGGAGAAGACCACATCATTTGTCTAAGCTAAGAACAGTAAACTGATGCTTCATTTATGCCGATTCACCAAAGCTGGACAGTAAAAGATGGAAAAATGCTGATTTATCTGATGAGTCTCCTTTTCAGCTTTAGCATTAAGATGGTAGAGTCAGAATTTTGGCATAAACACCATGAAAACATGCATCCTGCCTTGCATTATCGGTACATGCTGCTGGTGGTGTAATGGTGTGGAAGACGTTTCCTTTGCACACATTGGCCCCCTCAGCACCAGTTCAGTACCTCCACATTTAACAGCTCTCAACTCAAACGAGCATCTTTGGGAAGTGGTGGATTTGCATAATAGATGTGCAGCTTATAAATCTGCAGCGACTGCATGATGCTATCACGGAGCAAAATCTCAGAAAAACGTTTCCAGCACCTTGTTGTGTCTCTGCCACCGACAATTAAAGCAGTTCTGAAGTCACTTCTGGACCCAATCAGAAACTGGATCTAATAAAGAGACCAGTGGGTGTGCATGACGTTGTATCGCTCTGCGTGATCGGCAAACAGAAATGTCTGTTTTATGTGTCTGTGTGCTGTTTCCATGTGCGATTGCTCTGCTGTGCATTTCCCTCATGTCTGTGCTGATGTGTTGGTTTAATGTGATGAATTGCAGGGAGTCTCTCTGAGTCCAGCTACAGAAAGCGGCTGCTCAGGCTTGCATGGCGAGTTGCTGCCATAATGTGTTATGCATGCCGTGTAATGGATTGCAGCATAATGAGATGAATTATTGACCACACTCTTTGTCTCTGCATCTTCTTCTTCTTCTTTAGTATGTAATGATGTGTGTGTGTGTGTGTGTGTGTGGGGGGGGGGGGGGGGGGGGGGGGGGGGCTTTCATGTTTGTCTTCATGTTACCATCTGCAGCGTTCCATTTCTATAAACATGTCTCCCTCTGCTTCAATCTGATGCTGAGAGTACCGTACTTCTGTTCAGAACCTGAGTGCAGATGGTGTTTGTGTGGAGTCTTTTTATTATCATCCCAGTGATGGACAGAGACAGCCGTTTACTTACCAAGGCTATTCTTGGCTGTCCGTATCTCAGCGCAGGGATCAAAGTGCTTTGAATTAGGTGTGTCGTGTTTAGATTGATACGGATTTATGTTTTCTTTCGGCTTATTTGTTGCTTTCCCTCCGTCTCTGTGTTAAAACCTCCGCTTTTTCCAAATGCTGTAAATAAATTTGGATTTAAAAAACATTGTGGAGGGGAGTCATTCTGAAGGGATCATTGCAGAGTTTACCACTCATTATGGATCTGTAATTAAATGTCTTCACACACCATCACAGCTGTGCAGAGCCAGCAGTGTTATTTGTTTCAGGCTGAACAACATGTGGCTGCATAGGTAGCAGGAATTAAAACACTGGAAGACTGCAGAAGAGTTAAACTTTGTTTTTTGTCTTGACAATGTTTGTGTGTCAAGGTAAGCGAAGGTAGAAGCTTCTTTGTTAAACATTAATCAGTGGGGCTGGAAGATGGGTAGAAGTCAAACTGTGAATTAGAGGAGACAGATGTAAACTGAAGCGAGAGTGAAATGAATTAAAAATGGCTTGATGTGAAACTATCCAATCAAAGAAAAACCATTCAAGATATATGAAGGAAATGACAGCGGGGTGGCAGGTTGAGTGGGAAAGTGAGTGTGAACTTGAAATGTGCTGTGGATTCTGACAGGTTTATTACCAAGCTAACTCCAAACTGACTCCAAAGAGAAATAAAATGTTGCAGAAAAAAAGTAAATGCAAAAAAATGATGAATAAAAAAAATCAGTGAACAGACTTTGGTAATGTTGGAGGTGTAAAATAGAGAGAGAGAGAGAGAGAGAGAGAGAAAGAAAGAAGGATGTGGTTGAAATCACCAGAGATCAACATGTAGCATTCAGTTGTTGTGTCATTGTTGGCAGCACCAGCGGATGACACACACACACACACACACACACACACACACTTACAAACATGGACTAAAACCCACAGCTCACATGTCAACACTCACGAAGACTTTCTCTCTCTGAAACACTCCCAGGAATAAACTAGAGACTGTTTGCCCTTTACGGCCATACGTATTATGTTTGATACACATTCTGAAACTAATTGCATAATATTATGTTAAAAACTTATACATACTTTAAAGTATATACTTTTATTCTTTATATTGTGTTCTTTCTAACGCTTTAAGGTCCTGCTCTGCCATTTGGTAGAAGTAAATTTGCAACAACTTTGATGAATTTCTTTTAAAGAAATTGTAGAAATAAACCGAAACTAAGTGTTTGTTATAAACACTACTGTTACAAAGTTCAACAATTTAGCTGTTGTTACATTATAATTAACTTCTTCTTTTTAAAGTCTCAATTATTTGCTCAAATTTTTTTTTAATTAGGCCCGAGCACCTTGGCGGTGCGAAGACCTATTGTATTTGCAGTGTTTATTATTATTTTTATTCGGACACTTCGCGTGCTTTTTTGGAGGCCTGAACGTGCTCGAAAACTCACCAAATTTTGCGTACCCCCCCAAGGGAATACGAAAAATTTGATATTTTGAGGTGCTCCAGAATGTTTGGGCGAAACTGAATGAGAGCGCCACCTATTTTAGGTGCCCCGCCACTGCATGTCATTAATCTTTATGAAAATTCATACACATGATCTACATGCTAGGGTGAAGAAAAAATCCCCTTAATGTCATGGTGAAATGTCGACAGGAAGGCGGCCATTTTAGGTCAAAGTCAATATTTTGGCGTTTTAGCACCTCGCATTTTAACGAACTCGTCCTAGAGCTTTTATCCCACTGAGCCACAAATTGCTCAGGATGTTCAGGAGACATGTGTGATTAAATGTTGTGTTATTTCTTCTAATAGGAGACTTAGTTTACGAGGGGCGGGGCCTCAAAGTTTGATGTCTCGCCATGAAAAATTAAACGGATATAACTCCCACATAAAGCAACATTTCTGCACCAAATTTGCTAGATATGATGGCAGTCCCCTCCTACAGAGTTCTATATGTCAATATTTTGATTATGAAATAGCCACGCCCCCTGGAGGTCAAAAGTGTTGTTTTTTGCTCACACACCCATAACTCTGGCTTGGTGGACACCAAATTCACTCAGGCATTACAAAACATGTTGGTGAAGAGATCTTATAAAGGACGCTGCTCTGCGCTGCACGGCGTGCCCATGACGCCATGGCGAAGTTCCATGCGGCGGCGTGACATCATAAATCACTATAAAATTGTCAATTTTGATCTGATCACCCTAAAACTTATAGGGATTAATAAGGGATCAGTCCTGAACAGATTAATGTGACCATTGCTGGTGTAGACCTAAGCCCCGCCCACTTACAACAGGAAGTGGTTTTTTCCATGTTTGAGGGTCATGCTTCTAAGCAAATGGTCCCAAACACTTGAGACTCCTCCAAAACATGTCAAACCCTTTCATGATGCCACAATAAAAACCTCAAGTCGCTACGCTAAACAGGACATGGCGAATGGCGGTCCAACGCCATGAAACAGGAAGTACCTGTGACCAAGCCATGGAACCTTGGACCGCCACCATACTTGCCATGACTGATGACAGTAAGGCCCTGAACTAAGCCCCATTGAAACATTATGGAATAAATGGAGCATGTCTCCATAGCGCCCCCTACAAAATTTCAATCAATCAGCCCCGCCCACTACATGGACCGACATGGATAAAATTCAGCACAGTTGGAGAACCTTCCAGTACCTTCAAAAAAGTCTCTTGGACATTTTTGCCAAAACCAACAGGAAGTCAGCCATGTTGAAAAAGGTGCCATATTTGGGGTCATTTCTTTGCCATGCATTTTAAACAACTCCTCCTAGGGATATTGTCCAACTGACACCCAACTTGCACAGGATGCTCAGGAGGCATGTGTGATTTAAAGTTGTATTCTTTTTTCTAATAGAAGATTTAGTTTAGGAGGGGCGGGCCCTCAAAGTTTTATGTCTCATTAACAAAGACTTATTGCTAAAACTCCCACATAAAACAACATATCAGCACAGGAATCGACACATTTGATGCCAGTCCCATGATGAACAAAATCTACAATGCAATAATATGACTATGAATTAGCCCCACCCCTTGGCAACAACAAGTGTCTGATATCATGAACCAGGAAGTACCTGTAACAAAGCCATGAAATTGTTGATCTTCACCATACTTGCCATGAGTCATGACAGTTATGTCCTTAATAGAGTAAAATTACAATATAGTGGAAAAGATAGTAAATGGCTCCATAGCGCCCCCTACAATATTTCAATCAATCAGCCCCGCCCACTACATGGACTGACATGGATAAAATTCAGCACACTTGTAGATGCTTCCAGTACCTTCAAAAAAGTCTCTGGGACATATGGGCTAAATCAAACAGGAAGTCGGCCATGTTGAAAAAGGTGCCATTTTCGGGGTCATTTCTGTCATTTTCTTTGCCATGCATTTTGAGGAAGTCCTGCTAAGATTTTTTTTATCTAACTTTAACCCAAATGAGTCAGGATGCTCAAGAGGCATGTGTGATTAAAAGTTGTGCTATTTCTTTTAATAGGGGATATCATTTAGGAGAGGCGGGGCAGCAAAGCAGATGTGATGCAACGAAAAGGAAAACTGACATAACTCCCACAAAAAACGACCAACCTGCACCAAATTTGCTACAGATGATGTCAGTCATATCCTTCACATTTCTGCATGTCAATAATTAGATTATAAATTAGCCCCGCCCCTTGGTGACAGGAAGTGACCCTTCATAAGGCCTAAATGGCCTGAAGTGCAGTCTGGCTGCACTTTAGGTTGAGAGAGGCATGGGAAGGATGTTGCCAGGGGAGGCAGTGGCATTATGCCGAGCGGCGCCATGGTGCGAGGGCCTATATCACCGCTTGCGGTTTTAATTCTGTTTGTTCTTGAAAACCATTCCAGATATTAACCATCCATGCGGCTCCACGTTGTTTTCCAGTGATTTCACATAATGATAAAGAGGAAAAATGAGTTTAAACTTCTTCTTTTTTTGGTCAGTCGTCCTATTTTAGGCATTTAACTCCAAACGTGGTAACTTTACTCATCATAACTGTTTAGTACCAGCAGAGGGGGGGGCTACTGTTACAGCGTTAAGCTCAGCACACATGTCGCTAAGATGATCTCTGAAGCAGAAATGCTCCTCGCCAACCTCTGTGGTTCAGTCTGCCAATAAAATCTGTTACATGACGAGGAGTGTGAATCATACAGTTTTATATGAAAGCGATAGAGATGTCATCATTGGAATAGAAGCAAAGGGATTCAGATAAAATGCAAGTCGAAGTTTCTTAAACAAGCAGAAAAATAAGCTGTTTGAGTTAATGCTTAATGAACCGGACTCACAATGACTGAGGAGCAGCTGTTGCTGTAAAACTGTCAGAGTGGCTTGTAATTGTGTTTATGAATATGAAATGTTGAGTATCTTGTTTCTTTGGGTTGCGAACATTTGTCATTTCAGCACTTCACTGCTTTCTTTCTGTCACCAGCTTCCTGATGTCGTTATTTACTTGGTACTACTGTTTATTCAGTCAGCCTTGCGTCTACTGTAGTGTATGTTTATGTGGGTTTTTTCTAGACTTTACCTGCTTGTTTGGTTCAAACCAAAGCTTGAACACTGTGCATTTGGAAACAACCTGAAAAAGAAGATTTAGCTGCTGAAACAGTGTTTCAGTACTCCCCAGATATAACACCCGGGAGGAAGGAAAGGTTTTTAGCTGAAATATCTTCACTAAACAGTTCATTTTGCTGAATTTTTGCTAAATACATTTTTCTGGAAATGAGCTGTGGAAAGTCTGTGAGGCTCATTGCGTTCTCCTCCCAGCACAAACAAGCCCCGAGGCTCAGTCTCACAGAAACATAATAATAACCTTCTAGAGATGTGATGCGATCACCACAATGCGCTGCTTTTCCTTTCACATTGGAACTAGTTCAGTCAGTCTGCAGCTAAACAACTTTACTGTTTGACCTGCAGTTTGTTCTTTGTAGTTGAGAAACTCTTGATGGAGAAAAAAAATGCCCTCTTTTTTTGTAAAATATGCTTTGCAATCTTTTTCTATTTATTTATTTATAGACGTCATAAGAGCATGTTTGTTTCATTCACAAGAGAAATAACCCTGAACAAAAGTAGCCTTTTCTGCTTTGTGTCCTGTAAATATCTTGCAAGGATCCCAGATGTCTTTATTTTCCCAGAGAGACAAACTGTTGTCGAGCCAGCAGTAAACAAAGAAGCAGCGCCACAAAAGGAGTAAACAGAGCCAAATATAACTACATCCACAAGCATTTGGAAAAACCTTGTCCTAGATTTTTGGACAATATACCTGCAGCCTGAAAGGAGCGACTGGACTTATATCTGAAGAAGATAAAGATGATTTTAAGATGTATTACTCGTGCCACAACAAAACTTCTCTCTATCTCATATGAATGTGGATCATACTGAAGGAAGATAAATAAAACATAGACGGAGACAAAAGGGGAATATTCCATGAAGCAGGATTAAGGGAAAATCTTGCTTATTTAGATAAATCTGGCTCATCAAAGTGAGAGTTCCTTTCCATCATCAGGGTTTAAATGAGTCCCAGCTGAGTTACCATGGTAACTAGTTCCAGAGAACAAGTCTGCTCAGAATCAGACTAACTCCAGGTTTATTCATGTCTTATCTCAGAGCATGTCCAATGGGTCGACACAGGAAAAGAGCATTTCACACTCATGCTACTTACGTCATGTTAGGAGAAGATATGGAAATCTGTTTCAAAATGAAATAAAATCCTTTATGTTGTAGAAGTATAACATTCTCACTAGGTATTCACTTATATTTAAATATGTTGAGCTAATTAATATTCTAAAATGTAGTAGGCAGTTATACATTCAGATGAATTCTGATGTTATCTGATATTAATCAGTAAAATGAAAGGACAACATCGTGTTAATCATGCTGAACTTCTCACGCAGCATTTAAAGAACCTTATAGGGGTTAAAAAAAAAAAAAAAACAGAATCAGCATTTTCACTATTGCCAAGTGGAAAATTATTTCACTGCGTTTCATCTCTCTTGGTTGCACCAGGCTGGTATATTGCAGTACCATTCCCATGGTTGCCAGTTTGGGGACTTGAACCAGGGTCTTCCAGTGTAACTCTAAAGCTGGGGAAGGTAATGTTGGAGAGCTAGCAAGATGTGAAAGTGGCACCCTGTCTTGGCTCCTCCCCCTCTGGTTTTGCTCCTTACGTGATCCGAGGCTTTTTTATTCGCAGCTTTTTCCAGCAGGAAGAGGCAAATAAACCGAACGAGGTCGGGAAATCCTTCCTGCATTTTCTCAGACATGTTTGCCTTCCGAGTTTCTTCTTCACTATCTTTTATTTTTCATCCCAACACGCTACTTATATGTAGAGTGTGGCTATCAGGTATGCACTGCGAGAGGGGGAGGAGGGGAGCCTGAAGAAGAAGCTTATGAAATATAAGAAATAAACAATTTCATTTTGGTCCGAACATTTTGATTGGTCAGAGTTTTTACAGATTTACAGTAAACTGAGGGGTCTAACTATATTTCTTATTGTTCATGATTACAAAATGTACAGACTACTATCAGGATGAGGAACCACTTCACCCAGAGTAAAAAAAAAAAAATGTCTGAGCAAGATTACCAACTATAGCTTTAATGGTGCGTTCCTCTTATCCTGGAGTGGTGAAAAGTATGTGACGCCATTACCAGCTAGTTGCCAATAAGAAAGGTGTTATACTGCAAACAAGTGGAACAAACAGCCAGTGGGGATTAAACTTCCACCACATGTGGACATTTTTACACCTAGTTAAAAATACTTTTTTTTTTCTCATGTGCCGATACATGAAATCTGCACAGAAACTTCTAACTTCTTTAGCTTTTAACTAGTTTAATTTATTATTTTATTATGATTTTTGTTTTTTGCTGCCTTTTATTCCCTTTGAATGCTTTCTTTCCACCATTTGTAATAGTTTTAATATTTTCTATATAGCACTTTGAATTGTTGTCTATGTGAAATGTCTTATAGCCGACCATTAACCTGCCTTGCTGTTCCAGTTGCACCAGCTTGACTAAAAACGTAGCTTCCGAAACAGCCAATTTTTATTTGCATATATGAAAAATCAAAATTACAAACTCATTGTATAAATGTGCACCATGTGAAAACCAGCCAATATTTGTGATTATGATTAATAGATCAGAAATACAGACAAGATGTTTTACAAACAGACCGGCTGCGATAACATATTCAAACACAACAACTCACTGGTGTTTTCAATAGAAACTTAACAGACATAAAATATTTATTCACTTAATTTTTATGCCTCTACCCCAGTCCAGTTAAGAGCCTATTCCAGTAATCATCAGGCATAGTGGTGAGCACTGTCGCCCAAAGACCGCTGGGATAGGCTCCAGCTTCCCCGCGACCCTTCATTGGACTAAGCGGTTCGGATAATGAATGAACGAATGAAATGCAGCCATCTTGAAATCTAGAATCTCAGAGTCTTCAGAATTCCCAGATCACTTTTTCATTTCCAGCAAAAATTTCTCAGAATTCCGAGGACAACTGGGACGCATGATAAAGCTTCCTACATGGTTTAAACTTTAACAAGTAAAGAGAAATGCAGAGAGAAAGTGCTCACATGGATGCTGGAGGGGTTGGTGGAGGAAAGAGCAAAAGCCAAAAATGTTTATTTTTTTCTTTTCCCAATCTCCTCTTTCTTTTTTTTTGTTTTGACTTTTAGATTGTTGACTTGTTCACTCGCTGTTGTTTGGTCAGGTTTAGGTTCAATAACTACTTGGTTGAATTTAGAAACTGAAACCAACTTCATGTCATAGACAAGTTTGTGGTGCTTTTAAACTAAACTGCTTTTATATTATCATCAATGCAATCCTTCAGAGATTGTGAAGCTGCTTTTGTCTGTTGAAAACCGATGCTTCTCCCTGGTTAACTTGTGAAACTGAGTATTTGAGCAAAATAGTTAAATGAGATTGAGCAGCTGGTTTGGACACATGTGATGTGCAGTACAAAGTGACTGAACTTTTAAGTTTTCCTCCTGTAAATAAACCACATTTTTAAGGCCATAAAAGCCTCTCAGTGAAAGAAGGATACAACATATTGCTTCGCTCTTGCAAAGATAAGAAACTGTTTAAGAAGGTTGAAGGGCTTCAAGTTAAATCTGTCTTTCAGTTTTGGCTCTGTTGTGATCTAAGTTTTTGCTACACCCAGTGTTTTTCTAAGTCCTCATAACAGGGCTTTAAAACAATCTCCAGCACTGCATAGACGGCATTTTGGAAACCTTATTCCAGATTATTGTCATGGCACATATTTGGTGCAAACATGAAGGAAAGTTGAGCCAAATGTAAGAAAAATCTTCACTTATCAAACTTTTTCCATTATGTTGCACATATTTTCCCATCTTCAGAGTTCTCTGTGCTTCCATCACGATATCTACAGTTATTCCCAGATCTGTTGTAAATATTATATTTTCAGAGAATACTTAAAACATGTTAGCTCATAAAATGTCAAAGCAAAGTGCCAACATGCCACCAATGCGAACCCTCAGAAGTTGTGGTTCAACTTTTCTGTCTGAGGTTTGAGCTTGGCTTGTTATCGGAGTCTTTCCTGCTCTGCCCAGATACAACGAGGCTGTGGAGGAAGGTAGGATGTGTCACCATGGACCAAATACAAGACTTCATGCATTATGGATAACCAGTCGTAGGGAAGCAGCTTACATAAGGATCCACTGCTTATGTAATTAGATGAAGACTTGAGGATGATGATTTGTGTGGGTGATTTGTGACTGGATGCATCTGAGTAGCCTCATGCACTTTCCTTTTTTTTTTTCTTTGTTTGCTTTTCTTAAAGTAGGAATGATATGTGCGCTGCATGTTTGCATGTATGTACATGTGTTTTTTTTTTCCATCTGGTCCGGTACAACGTGCTGCTGGAGATAAAGGGCTTCAAAGGCAGAGCTCTGCTAATGAGAGTAAAATGCTGTGACAGCCAAAGAGGGTTACCCCCTCTGTTTTCCCCCCGGGCTTTCTCTCCGTATTCAACAGCAGCTTTATGTCCCACTTCTTTTTTTTTTTTCTTTACCTTTTTCTGCCTCTTGTTGTCATCTCTCTTATGCGTCCTCCTGTGTATGCATCACATTTTTTTTCTTTTCTAACACCCTTGTTCCATATCCGTGTCTCAGTTGTCCTGAAGCCAATCATCCCCTCTGAGGAAGATAAAAAGCCTTGCCACAGATTATCACCCCATCTGTCAACATGCCATTTTCCTGCTTTCGCCGACATAACGCGTGAAATAATTGAATTCCCTCCAAGCAGTAGTTGAGAAAAATCCTCTTCCCGTTTGGATGCTTGAAATCTCTGTAATTAGTATTTGTGGGTTTATCTTCATGATGGGGGGGGGGGGGGTGCTCAATTTTAGGTAACATTAATGGTAAAATGAATCCTGCTATGTCTGAATAGACCTCATCTCCTCTGTGTAGGGGTGCAAGGGCTCCTATAATATGAAAAAATAATTACACATGGCCCGTCTTTGCCCTAATGCAGCAAAACACACTGCTGGGGTTTGAGGAGAGAACATGAAAATAAATATTTTTTTTGGCCTCAGTGTTATTACGTCGGTATCTTCATCGTAACAAGGTTAATGGATGATTTAACCACAAGTCTGAAGTCAGTGTGAACGTTGTATGTAAATGAAGGAATGCCTCGCTGAATAAGAAACAGATTAAACTCTTTTCATCCGCTTTAGTTATGGTGGTTTAAAAGGGTGATTTGAGGAGCAGAAGAGACAAAAAAAAGCTGTTTGGTTTTTTTCTTTTCCTGATTCACCCTTCTCTCTCTGTTTCGTTGTGCCAGAGATTCTGCATCACTCCTCATCGGACTAAAACTCCGGACTGAGATTTTTATAGACTTGGCACACTGTCTGGCAATGGCTGTGCGCTTTTAGGAATTATTTTCCCACTTCCCCACGTTTAAGGGACCATTTGTGTTAATAGTTAAGATGTAAGTATACCATCCTCTTAATTTAAAATTCCTTTCCAACAAAATCAAGTAGGCTGGTAACACATCCATTAGATGCTTTTTATATGCTACAGGATACGTCGTGTGCAAAATGACAACCTAATATTCCAGAAAGGAAGAATCGCAGACTGTTTGTAAATTTAATTTACAAAAAAAGTTGTAAAGCAACACCCAAGTCATTTTCAGGACATGAGGGTTTTTTTTTTTTTTTTATTTTTATTTTTTTTAAAGCAAATACTTTGTAATGTGCAGTTGTGAGGAAACACTAAGCTACGTCCAGGTTGGTAATTTTATTCGTATCTGTCAGCGTATGAAGGGAACATTAACCCTTTAACGTTTTATTTGTCAGTGCAATGTGTTTGGTTATTGTCTTGCTTTCACCACAAAAACTAGTTGTTGATGAAAACGGTGTGTGTTGAGAGCTGCTTTTGTATGACGTAGTGTGTAAAGCATAGACTGTACATGAAAGATGGACGGACCCTCCGGCGGTTAAAAGTGAAGCCTATGTGGAAGTGCATAAAACTGCAGTTCTCCCTTCATCCACTAGGGGGTGCAAAACAGAGCAAATTCCCATAGACTCCCATGTTAAAAAGACCAACTTCACATCAGAAATATACATGTTTACAGCCTGGTTCAAAAATCCATTTTTGCTTTAATAGGTCAGGTTTACCTTCATGATAACTGTGGAAGGAGTGAATTTTTTTTTCAAACTCGCCTGTTAAAAAGTAATTTAATCTCGAAGTTCAGCATATTTAGGGGCGTGTCCTTTTGATTGACAGGTACCAAATCTCCCGCTTTCAAGTGAGAAGAATGTAGGACAACCACGGATTTTAGCTGTTTAACAACGTGGCTTAGCTTTATCCCGCTTACCTCCGTTAGCTGGTTAGCTCCTGTTATCTCCTGTTATCTCCAGGTTAGCTCGGTTAGCTCTTAGCTACAGAAAGTTTGGAGTTTGCTCGATGTCAATCATCCACCATGATGCTCACAGCCCCCCTCTCTGCTCCACCTCTTTGCCCATATTTATATTTTCCGGACGAGACGACACGCACGCCTCTGCCAAGATGGCGACGGTAGGAACAGCCCACTGAGCCTCAATTCAGGTCTTCAGAAACCTATGGGTGACATCACGGAGGCTACGTCCATCTTTTTATATACAGTCTATAGTGTAAAGCGAAACTGAACTGGAACATCATGCAGCATCTCGGGAGAAGTTGTGAAGTGTGGTTTCTCAGTCCTGGGATGCTGCTTTTATGCAGATAAAAGCCATTAAACAAGTTTGCAACAGGTTGGAAAGCTATGCGATGCATCTTAAAGCATGGTTGAAAGGTTAGGTCATAAGTTGGCATTGGGGTTTCAATGATCCTACTTCACACAAAGGCAACTGAAACTTAAAGTTACTGGTTTAACACCAGTTTTATCAACAGGTTGGGAACTACTCAGAATTAAACAACATTCTTCAGATTTATACTGGAATTACTGCAAAGAGAAGAGAGTGAACACACCTACATGTGAGTGAGAACAACACAAGCACAAAATCAAACAGTAGAGGACATCGTAGGAAGGTGCTGGTGGACTGTCCTGTTGGACACAGGTCCTTACATGAAGGTCAACAGGCTTTTTGTTTGTTTTTCTCCCTTCCCACCCCACAATATTACCTATGTTAAAATATAAAGAATTAATTCCATAACGTTTGTTGCAAAAACCTGGGCTAAGTTCTCCAACTCCTCTGACAAATATGGCTAAACTAAGTCCGATTGAACCAGCAATTGCTAACAATGAACCAGCGATTACAAAACTTCAACTGAGGGGCATAAATACACAGACCAAGTAACAAGGGACAGGTTAAATCAATCAGAAAATCAAAACCAGGTGAGCTAATGAACAGGAAACAAAATGGGTTACAGACACAGGGGAGCTAAACTACAAAACCAAACAGGAAAGAACAAAAGACACACAACCAATGCAAACCATGACAAGTCAACGGGGGTATTAGGTTTGAGAAAAGTGGTCATTGCTGATGTAAGTTTCCTGTTTGATTTTTAAAGCTTGACAGTATCAGCCAGATAACATCTAAGTCTCTTTCTCTCCAGTTTTGGCCAACTTGATGGTGATGTTATCTACCATAGCAGGTTAGCCTTTGTGGCGTTTATAGCCTGCATACTTCAACCAGTCTTACTTTCATGTCCTTTTCTTGTCCTCAGCTCCGACTAGTGACTTTCTATGGTGGGATTGAGAATATTATGAGACTATTTAATATCCCATTCATTAGTATTCATAATTATTTTCTAACTAGGCCCTGAATAGCACACGCATATAAACAGAAATATGTAAATTACAACCCGTTCTTCACATTTCTGTAATCTGTAGTTAGACTAATGACGAATTTGATGTGAAGGACAATAGCAGGACTGGGATGCCAATAGGATGAAAAAGAGGATGATGAGGTGGGAATGAGTGGAGACAGTAGAGAGGAGTAGTCGTCACAGAGGCTCCATCCTCTCCAGACAAACATTCCCTCTCTAATCTACAGCCTGCAGCCTGCCATGGCCAAATGCATGAGCCTGTCTAATCGGCAGCAGCAGTTGGATCTTAATTGAGAGAGGCCTCCCAGTTGAGTCTGTGTGGGGAGCTGGGGACCACCCACCCAGATGTTTGTGCAGGAGAAGTGAAAGGGTCTGTTTCAAAAGTTTAAAATGGCCAAATGAGACTTTTTAAAAACATTTGATAAATTTCCAGTAGCTACAACACTAGTTATTGTGAACATCTCTAATATTTAACTAACTGTGTTCAAGTTTAGTTATTTTCTTAGTTGATGCTGTTTTTTCCTTTAAAAAAAAAAACAACAAAAAACACAGCTCAGCCCTCCTGATGGCTCTAATCTTACATGCAGCAACCCCCGAATCAATAACTGGCTGCATACCCCAGTTTTGCTTCATAGATTGATGGAGAAATTCCAGACAGGCTCAAACCCAAGGTCTCCTCGCCTCAGACATCCAGTGTGTCAGTTGTCAGAATAATCTTGTGAAACAACAGCAGGCATCTTTCCTTCCCAAGGGACAGAGCGATTGTAATGCTTTTAGGGTTTAATGCTTTCAGTGTATTTATAGATCTCTGAGGAACGCTGAGTGCTCTCTCTCTCTCACTGCCTGTTTTTTTGTCTCTTGCTATTTCGCGTCATGGTTTTGTGTTCACGGCTTTGTATCGAATTGCACGGTGAGAAAACCGAAACAGGTAGCCACCGCAGTCCAAACATTATGCTGCTCCATGTGAACGTGGGAGATGCTTTGTTTTCAGCTTTCAGCAGAAGGAGTAACATCACTTCCATGGGAGATGAGTATTAAACTCCCTGTCAAATGAAATTGTTGTTGATGTTTTTGTCATGGTTGTGTTAAACCAGGATCTATTCTTCCACCAGGAGCTCGTTTTTAAATGTAAAAATGTATCAGAGTATTAGTGTTCTGACCTGAAAGCCAAAAGCAACGTTTAGCTTGCTCAGGCTCTGCTTTTGTTCTGGTGGAAAGCCAGGTTTATGCAAATATACAGTTCTGTGCGAACGCTGCCTGTCCAACCTTACGGCTGCAAACGAGTCAAATTAAAGTCTCACCATAACCCTACCATAAACATTTCTTCATTAGCTGCGTTTCCATGACACTTTCTTGCAAAATAAAAGAGATATTTGTAAGTTTCAACAAACAGCCATTGTGATTTGCAGGTGTTTCCATTGAACGGCGTTTAGCGCACAAGCCTCTGTTCTTGTAAATATGAAATATGAAAATACTTTATTAATCCCCAAAGGGAAATTCAATGTTGTAGTATATAATAATAATTAATTAGATGAGGTCTTGTTCTGGAGGCTGATGGCTGCTGGCAGGAATGATCTTCTGTATCTTTCAGTGTTGCATCGGACCTGAAGAAGCCTCTCACTGAACACACTTTGTTGTTTCATCACTGTGTTGTGGAGAGGGTGTGAAGAATCCTCCATCATCTTCATCAGCTTGTGCAGCATTTTTCTTTGTACAATCAGCTCCAGCGGCTCCAGAGTTACTCCAAGTACAGAACCAGCTTTCTGGATCAGTTTGTTGATTCTCTTCAAGCCTCTGGTTCTGACGCTACTACCCCAGCAGATGCTGCAAAGCTGACTGCACTCTCCACGACAGACTTATAGAAGATATGCAACATTTTGGTGCAGACGTTAAAAGATCTCAGCTTCCTTAAGAACTAGTCTGCTCTGACCTTTCTTGTAGATGTAGTCAGTGTTGCATTTCTAGTCCAGTTTGTTGTCCAGCTGAACTCCAAGATACTTGTATTCCTCCACCACCTCCACCTCCTCTCCCAAGATGGAAACAGTGATTTGTTTATTCTTGTTCCTTCTGATGTCAACAATTCTCTCTTTTGTGTTGCTGGTATTTAAGATAAGATGATTGTCATCGCACAAAACCACATCTAAAACCTCGTCAGCCAGACAAGATTTTATGGGAATTGCAGTTTATACAAAATGGCTGCATTGCGTTATTTTCAGGTTTTCATCAGACTACAGAGAATTTTTGAAGATTTTCTCCCTCCTTTCCTTTTGTAATTCATTGTAAAACTATGAAATTCACTGTTTGTTTCACACCATGCCACCTTTACCAGAAATGATCTGATCACATGACCATGTATGTCACGCCCAGGGACATGTAAATGCAAAAAAAAAAGTGCTTCCATTACATTTTTGGCACATACATAACATCTAAAAAAACTACCTCATAGGAGCATAAAACCTATTTAGCAATATTTAAGATTTTTGTTTAAAATGTAGGTGTTTCCATTAGTGGATTTTTATTGCGATATTTAGGTTTTAAGCAATTCTAGGTGCAACAGAAATGCAGCAATTGTCCGTGATCTGCACAGATGGTCAAAGTGGGAGCAGGAAAACAAATATTCAAAAGATTTCCATAAACTTGTAAAAGTTTTTGACACTGACACAAAGAGATGAGAAGCAGAGATTTGATCATGAAACGATATTAAGTTAATTTAGTTGATGATGATTTGATATGGACTAATTACAACACATTTTCCATCTGTTTTGATTCAGGAACCAGAAATTTATTAGAGAAAATATCATGTTTTTACAACATGACAACTTCCATTCACACCAACATACAAAAAGCAGCTAAAATACCAAGTTATAATATTATTCCTGAGATTCTTCAGGAATATATTTCAGTTTTGGAAAAAGAAATCCCAGCAGATTTCTGAGAAAATACCATTCGATTTCTTTGACTTTTCCCTCAGTGAACATGAAGAAAAGTTTTCATTCAACATTGTAAAATTGTATTTCTTACCTGGGGAAAAATAGAATGAACCTGTTTTTAAATTCAGTACATGCATTAAACTTTGGGGTTTATGTAAAACGACGATGCGACCTTCAACTCTGCCAAGTGTTGAAAAAAAGTCCAAAGTAGGTTGCAGCTCTGAATTACTTTCTTGCTTTGATCCTGCAGTCTGACGAAGGTGATCCATCAAGCTGAGACATGTCAAACGACCATTTCATAGCCTTTCAAACTGCTTGAGGAAAAATGAGGCTGGCCTTGGCCATGCTAAGTCCCCCCTCTTAGATGTGTGCGTTAGTGTATTGCCGCATGGATGATTATAATTTAGCTGGGAATCGTCACAAAAGTGATGGAAGACACGTGCAGCTGTGTGCAGTTTGGAGGTGCTTTCTGACATCAATCTAAGTTTCATAGCTCATATAAATCTTATGTGTGACATTTGTGTTTTCTGTGTTACACGTGTGTGGTCTGAGCTTGAACTGGTTTTACAGATGTATGAGCATGAGCAGAGGGTTAGCTGATTAAAATGAAAAACTGATTGTGTCACAACACTATATTAAAGTTTACACACGCTTGTTACAGCTATGAAACTGTCTCCTTTCCCCCCCAACAGCTACATCATCCATAGAACATTATTTTTACATCTGTATTGGATGGATGTAAGCCTGCCTCTACTCCAATTATATGGAAAAGTTGAATAAATGTCGCTATTTGGATGCATGGAGCTCAGTGAAGTACTAATATTTAATCTTTAGAATCTTTTTCCTATATTTTCTTGCTTTTTCTCAGGTGTTGTGGAACACTTACAGCATCATGACCAAGTGGATACATACAAATGTGTCTACATTCAACATTCAAGGCTACGTATAATAAAGAGCCCATAAGGTTAAAAAAATCCAATAAAAAAGTCTAGGCCTCAGTGAGTGAAAGAAATACTGTGTCGTTCACTCCACGTTCAGTTTGGTGGAAGATCAACATTGTCTGTCAGGTTTGTTGCATTAAAGAGGAATAATCCAATTAATTTAAACACACACACACACACACACACACAAAAGAAAACTTATGTGTTAATGCTGAACTGATGTGAGCTTCCAGCTCCCTGGTTTGCATTTGAGCCTCCCTTGCATCATCACCAAGGTGAAAATGAGAAATTCTTCAGTAGTTTGTAGTTTTAATTTACATTTCTGTTTCTGCATTTTTCTTTCTTTACGACTAGACACTGGACCCTCACATTCAAAACTCCTGAGCAGCGACCTGCCCAAGGCATCGAAGCATCCGTCCAAAAACACCAGCCTTTACTTTGTTTTATTAAGTTGTTTGTGGAAAACTCAACAGGAAAAGTATGAATGGTTTCCCATTCCTGGTGGGGGCAGAGTCCATCCGAGTCTATGAGGAAAGAGAGCGACTCGCAATTTCCATGTAGTTTTTCAAAAGTGATGAACAACAATAAGTGAGTGTGGACAGTAAAAATGCAAATAAACAAACTAATAAATAAATAAATAAAAAAATAAAATCTAATGTAAACATTTTTTCAGGCCGAGAAAGAGCAACATCTCGTAAGATTTTTCAAATTTTTTTATCACGACACGTTTTGTATCCTTTAAAAAGAAACCATGCCGGGTAACAGAGGACGTTTGCGCACCCTAACACAGTGATTTACGTGGTTTGAGAAACATTGCCCTAATTAAAACATCAAATAACATTTTAAGACATAATAACTACTTTAATCTAAGACAGAATATAAAGATAAAAAATGTGATCGACACAGGACGAATTGGTGGCATGAATGTAGCTAACATGACAATGAGCTGACGTCAGTGAATGCTTAGCTAACCTCAACGAAATGAAAGCAGCAGCAAACACCCGCTTGTTGGAAAAACACCTAGGGTGTCTCTACCTGAAATCTATTTGTCTTACAGATATTCTGTTATGATGGCAGCAGAGATGTGGACCCAAACGCAGAGATGAGGGAAACAGGGATGTAGATGCTAGTGGATTTATTTTAACAAAGGCACGCAACAAAATGATCCAGCAAACAAGGAATGAAACTGAAGGGTATAAATACACAGAACAAAACGAGACACAGGAGAAACAAATTAACTAAATGAAACCAGGTGAACTCAATAACAGGAAATCAATGAAGCTAAACAAGAACCGAGGGAACTAAACAGGAAAAACTACAAAATAAAACAGGAACCCCGAAAACAAAGCAAAGGGAAAAACCCAAATCATGACATATTCTCCCTAGGTTTACAGGGTGTCCAAAGCCAGTGCTCTAAGGCTGCTGTCATGGAGGTCTTAGATGTTTCCTGCTGCAACTGACCTGAGTCAGATTAAAGGGCCAACATGCTTGGAAGCACTTTTTGAACAATCTGTTGAGGAGAGTCAATTAATATGATTCAGATGTGTTGGAGATTGGATACATCTAACACCTACAGGACTGTAGCTGGACACACATGGTCGACATGTACTGAACTGTTTCCGCCGAGTTGTGTTTTGAGCCTCAGTGGACTTATTTACCAGCTGACATTTTAGAAGCAGAGTGCATTGTCTGCCTGATTGTACAAGTCGCATCCAGTCGGGCAATATACACTATTTCTTTTACAGTTTCTGCTTTAATAACTCTGTCACTCATGTTCTGCTTCCATAACTCCTGCACTCAAGCACCAAGTCACATCTGGAGACCCACAGCGCCAATTCTCCAATGGAGACACAAGCATTAACTGTGTTGGAGCCAATTAAGCTACATTCAGTTGAATATGTACTGATAGTTAGGAGAAATACTGTCATCCATCCATCCATCTATGCATTCGTCTGTCCGTCCATCCATCCATCCATCCATCCATCCATCCAGCCATTCGTCTGTCCGTCCATCCATCCATCCATCCATCCATGCATTTGTCTGTCCGTTCATCCATCCATCCATCCATCCATCCATCCAGGCATTCGTCCATCCATCCATCCATCTATCATTTATCCATCCATCCATCCATCCATCCATCCAGCCATTCGTTTGTCCGTCCATCCATCTATCCATCCATCCATCCATCCATCCATCCAGGCATTCGTCTGTCCGTCCATCCATCCATCCATCCATCCATCCATCCAGCCATTCGTCTGTCCGTCCATCCATCCATCCATCCATCCATCCATCCATCCATCCAGCCAGCCATTCATCTGTCCGTCCATCCATCCATCCATCCATCCATCCATCTATCATCTATCTATCCATCCATCCATCCAGCCATTCGTCTGTCCGTCCATCCATCCATTTTCAGTACTTAGTGCAGGATTAACAGGAAAACCTGTAGTTTCAACTTTTGGCATTCAAATATTCTGCTTCTCAGGCACAATAGAAATGGTTTTATCCTCATCAGGTAGCTACAACTTCAGACAAACAACTAATTTTGAAATATTTTACAGGGACATTATTTGTTAAACAAAAATTAAGACAAAATGTCAACACAATGTGTGAGAAACTGTACACCCTTCTTCTGTAGAAATTAAGAAATGAATCATAACCACTTTAATGATTCAGCATTACCACATTTAAGCCTCACTATGAGAGACGTTTAGCCAGACTGTTGGTCTGCAGCACTCAGGTATGTTTTACCGCAGTGCTAAGGAGGAAAGACATCAGAAACAATCCACATCCATCCTGTGATGTGGATATATTTTAGTCTGGAAACATCAACAAGCAAGACGGCAACTTGACATGTGATTACAGCCAAGTTTTTCAAGTTACAAAGTTAGGAAGGGAAGAGACAACAAAGTAGTAAACTTCCAGTGGGCTACTTCCTTCAGATGGAAACTGAAGGGAGTAGCCCACCGAAAGGTTGCTCCAACGCATCATTCTGACCAGTCAGCATCTGTCAAATAAAAATTTTAAAAAGTCAGCTTGCTAAAATGCTGGAATCCTACATGTCTCACATGAAGATAAAGATAAAGGAAGATGTGGAAATGTCCAGCCTGGGTTGTTCTGTTCATACGAGGCAGATTGTCGGGCATGACTGGTTTTTTCACAGCACAACATTCGCCATGTTTTCACTAATGCAGGTAAACCTGTGCAGCATTTTAAACATTTACAACCAGCCCAATCCTATTTGTAAGAGCTCCAAAGTGAACTAAAGGCTCTTGCAGACTGGCCCCATAAAGACGTTCAGCCAGATTGCAACCACCAGCTTCTGTGATCAGAAGTCATCAAAAGCATGAGCTGATACTGCAGACCAGTCTGTCTGCAAAGCCTAGTGTTCCCGGATCATTCATACCCTGCTTCCCTTTTTAACAAATTCTCTTGGACCTTAAAAATTGTATCAATGTTTGTTTTCAGACATCTGATGGAAACACCACAATGAAAATATCTCTAATATGAACCATCATGTTGCAACTAGAATTTCAGCCAGCATCCATTCTGTTGATGCATCTTTGTTCCCTTTGTGCAGGTATCTGCTGCTCTTACCAAGTTTTGTTGCTCACCTGCCATTGAAAGTTTAAAAACTAAACTCATCCCATCTCTTTGCCCCACAGGGAGTCCTGAGCTACTCCAGACAAACCTAATTAGGTGTCAGAGGAATAAAAAAAAAAACTTGGTGCTCCTTTCCTATATTTTGTAGACAGTAGGCTCATTTCCAGAGGGAGCAGACACACAAACACCCAAAGATTCTTTACCAGCAGATGAATTGCTTGAGTTAAATACCTGCTGGGTTGCAACTTGCGTTGTGTATGCAAATTACTTTGCTTTGTTGCAAATGACACATTCACCCAAAATGTCTTTTGTAGTGTTTTTTCTGTCAAAGAAGGAACCCACATGACTTTCACTAAACCGTGAAAGATGAGTCATATGCCTGGAGAAAAATACCATAAATATACAGGCAAACACCTGCTGTACTGCGAGTGGTTCGCTGTGCACTTCACTATATGTGAATTTATTCTTCATGCTTTCAGGAGGAGAGGTATGTTTTTACTGGTGTGTGCAACAGGAGCTGGGTTTGTACAGATGTAAGGCAATTTCAGATAGCAAGAATCTTTATCAGAAAATGCAAGTTTTTCTATGCCCTCAAAGATAAGACATTTTTTAGTTTTAAAATGCTCCTGTAGATGTTTTGGACAGTCTTTTTCACCCGGAAGATGCATCTCTGAATTGAGCATAGAGAAACAAAACCTGCAGACTCTCAGACTGAGGTCTGAGTCACAGAGACACTTTCAGATCTGGAAGTGTCATAAGGGTTCATCCATCTGACTTTGCTTCCTTTGTCAAACCAGGCACATTGAATCCTCTCTGAGTTCCCTCTCATAATTATGATTGATGTCATAAACTTTGGAGATCGTGAACTAATCTTTGTTTCATAGACTGTGTATAAAATACAGACTGAGTGCTGTGATTGCATCTGTAGGTTTCTGAAGAGCTTTGTTGAAGCTCATTGAGCAGTTGTCGCCATCTTGGTAGCGTCATGCCAAGATGCAGTTTCTCCCCTCACAAAAAAAATGGGTAAAGAGGAAGAGCTGAGAAGGGGACTGTGACCGTGGGGGTGGATGACTGACATCTATCAGATTCTGATCTGCCTGAAGCCAAGAGCTAATCAAGCTAACCTGAAGCTAACAGGAGCTAACCAGCTATAGGTGGTAGGTGGGCTAAAGCTAAAACACACTGTTAGCTGCTAAAAATGGCAGTTGTTACATTCTGACCTCTTGCAGCGGGATATCGGGTACATGTCAATCAAAAGGACACGCCCCTAATTATGATGAATTTTGAGATTAGATTACTTATAAATGGAGAATTTATATAAAAAAATGTCACTTCCTCCACAGTTGTCATGAAGTTAAACCTGACCTATTAAGCCTACAATTGTTTTTGAACCAGGTTGTAAACATGTTTATTTCTGCTGTGAAATTGGTCTTTTTATCATGGGAGTCCATGGAGATTTGCTCTGTTTGGAACCCCTAGTGGAAGAAGGGGGAACTACAATTTTTAGCACTTCTGCATAGGCTTCACTTTTAACTACTGGAGGTTGCAGCTTATTTTGTTCTCAGAAATTGAACCAGGCCAACGTCATCAAGCTCTATTGGATTCAGAAATCTTTTCTTCATTTGCTTGACATTATTTAACACCACAGTTTAATCTGTTAATGTTCTTTTTCTAGATATTTCTATAGTTTCATCATAGTGTTTGTTTTCTGGTTAATAAATATTCATATTTAAACATATTCATATTATCCAGGCCCCGTGATGGACTGGCGAGCTGTCCAGGATGTACCCTGCCTTTCTCCCACAGACTGCTGGGGTAGGCTCCAGCTTTCCTGCGACCCTTAATCGGACTAAGCGGTTAGGGTAGGATATTATCTAGATTACGAGATCTCTACATATTAGCAATTTGAGAAGGCTGGACTTATTTAACAATTATGGAACAATCACTTATATAATCTTTCCAGTTAATTAGTGAGTAATGTTCTGACTTAAATGTTATTAATTATGAAATACTATTATAATTGTGGTGATGCTACACTTCCAGAACCAGAATGGTGTAAGCATTGAAAGCACTAACAAATATGCAGTCAAGTAAGCTGTCATTCGCAGCTGGAATTTAGTTGTGCACTTTTTTCAGATGCATGAGACGGCAGCAGCCTACAAACTCCCTCGCCAGGGGATTCATTTCCTACCTGCATGATGAGAAAGAAGCTCGGTGGAAAGATTAAGACATGTTGCCTTTTTATTTACATTATTCACAAGCTTGTTTTCTTTTCTTAATTCAGTTGACACATGTACGTTTATGGAAAACAGGAAGTTTTTTTTTTTTTTTTTTTTAGATTTTATTGAGTTTGATTGGTTTGTTTTTTTTTTGTTTTTTTTTTTTAAAGAGAGAGATTCTAATTTTAGTCATATCCCTATATGGATATTGATACACTCTCAAAAATAGAGGTACAAGATAAGGACATTTCTGTACCTATAGGTACATTTTAAAGAAATGTTCTCTCAAAAGTACAATACTGGTCTTTAAGAGACCAGAAGCACACCTTCAGAGTACGAAAAAGGGTTCAAAGTGACATAAAGTACAAATTTGTACCATTTCAACCATAAGGGTACCTGCAGCATTGAAAGATGTAATGTTAATGGCTGTAATGTTACAAACTAGAGCAGAGTTGAGTGATGACAGTAGTACTACTTAACAGTCATTTACTACACCAGACAATGAAGGTCAGATGCTGCAAACTAAGTGTATGGCTGGTCAGTATTTTGAATTTTTGAAGATTATTTCTAGATTAAAGATAAGATAATATTGCAAAGTGGCATGGACCAGGTCTAATGCTGTGAAAAACATAAAAAACATAACTTGATAAGGTGAGGTTGAACTTGATAAGGTACAAAAATAGACCAGAACCGAAGGGTACAGAAATGTCTCTCAAAAGAGTACACCCCCAGCGACAAGCATTCGTACCTTTTTAGGTACAAGCTGGTACCTCTAGTTTTAAGTGTGTAGTTGTGAGGATTTAACACGACTAAAATGCAGATGATAATGATGCTGATACTTAAACATGCTGTCTATCTATCTATCTATCTATCTATCTATCTATCTATCTATCTATCTATCTATCTATCTATCTATCTATCTATCTATCTATCTATCTATCTATCTATCTATCTATCTATCTATCCAAGTGTTTCCCAACTCACCTTTTCAACGTAACACCTGCATCGTGTGCCTTACAGCAGGAGAGAAACAAAGAAACTGGGTTGTAAGGACGACGAACTGTTTAAAAGAAAACAGTAAAATCATGGAAGCATCATAACTCCCAGACCTGCTTGTCAACATTAAAAAACTCTTTTTACTGCATCCGTTTACTCTGTCAACCGTTTACGCTGCAGCTCTGACATTTATCCACTTTGAACAACATCTCTCTTTCTTGCTGCTTCCCAGTTTTGAGATATGGGAGGTGGGGGGGGGGTTGCGCCAGCTCTGAAACAGGGAAGTTCAGCAGGGAGCTTTGGCGTGCACACACCTCCTTTTACAGGCATAAAATTGTACTTTTTGGAAAGCTAAAGCTAAAGGAAAGTGGCTTTAAAAGATCACTCAGTTTTCTTTTTAAACTAAATCTTTGTCCATTATTCAGATGTAATTACATATAGATATGATTTTTACACTGTTTTAAAGTTCTGTTCTCCCTGGTAGATACACAGTTCTTACTAAGCATGCAATGCAATGCACTATTCATGATTGTTCATGTGAAATTTATTACAGCTTTATTTAGTGCAAACATGTGCACTGACATGCGTGTGCCTCCTTTCTGCTTGTGCCTGTGAGTGTGTGCAATGGTGTGTCTTAGTTCCAGATGGTCTGTAAGCCCATGCAGCTCCCACAGTTATCAATTCAAGCTGGAATTACACAGGCACTCCTAAATTCTGCAAACAACCCTTAATTCCTAATTTAGATATTAATTAGATTTCCTGTTACTTGGCAAAGCCGCGTGATTTCCCCTGACAACGGGCGTGTTTATTAGTGGGGCGTCTGCTGCAGAGGAGCATGTAGAAGATGTAGTTGAATCAATAATGTGACTGAAACAAGTTCATTAACTGAGGCCAAACACTTCAGTGGGCTTGAGAAAGAGGATAATCACGAGTACAGTAGGAACAGTTATTCAGTGTGGGATGTTTTGTGTTAACTGCAGCCATTTGTAAAGTTCAGATCCATTGATTTTTTTTCCCCTTTAATGAAGCATAGTAAATGGTGGCTGTCCTGATACAATATTCAGTACTCATTCTGCTATTTGCCATGAATGACCTGAACCCACTCCCAATCCGACATGCTAACAGTTTATGGATAAGGAATTTTGAGGGATTTGTCCTGGCTGCAGAGTGGCGTGGAGGTCAGCGCCTTTTGTTTCACAGCAGGAAGATTACGAGTTCAAACCTCAATTAGGGTCTGTTGTAGGAGATGGGAAAATGATTCAATAGCAGATGGTAGATGAAGCAAAGGTTTTAATGTAATTCCGGTGTGCAAGCAAACGAAAGCAGGTGGACAGGCAGGCAGACGGAATGACAGACAGACTGGCGGCAGACAGGATCCTCACTGGGTGAGACAGGGGAAAAACAGGTTCAATCAGGTGTGAAACTTTAGAGAAAATAACTCTAAGTTGGCTGAGAGCTGTTACCACTGGGTGAAACAACAATCTGGCGAAGACTGGTCGGCTGAGCTGTCCTTAAGTAGGCTGCCGCTGATTGTCTGAATGAGGAACAGGTGTAATCCGTAGCCATGAGAACAAGGCACGCCCACTACTGCCACACAAAGGAGAGGGTACCATAACAGGGTCTTTCTGTGTGAACTTTGCATGTTCTGCCCTGTGCACTCCTGCTTCCTCCCTCAGTCCAGAAACCTGCATGGCTGACTGTGTCCCTAAATACTCCCTTAGGAGGGACTTTACACTGGAATAAGCAAGTATGGACGGATTTGCATGCAACTTTTTGATTTATGAGGAGTGAAGATTTCCAAGCTTTGTTCTAGTTCTGGATTTGGAATATTCATTGAAAACTAATTAAATGATTAAGAGACTGTTGAAATTGTTAATGTCTTCTGAGCAAATGAGCCATCAAATGACTAATTGTTCAAGCTTTGTGATACTAATGTAATTCCTTGTATCATTGTCTTGGAATATGCCAAGAATAATATTAGTATATTCCAAATATAATTTGCTATGGAACTACATGGAGCATGTCTGGTGTTAAAGTAGTCTCAAAACTGTTACAAGTATGAATTATATAATTAACAAATATGTGAAATAATTTGTGAGCAATTGGATAATTGTAAATGTGTAAACTCTGCACATAAAAATGACTCAAGCTGAACATATAGTAGAACTTTACAAGCATTTTTTGCATCTTTAGAATCCAGATTTTTACTCACGAAAGCCATCACGTGTTTAAAAAGCTTGTTCTGCATACAGATGATTAAAAACACGACTAGAACAGCTTGCATGTGCGCATATACATGCATTTAACTGATGACGGGGTGTGCTTTGTTATCTAGATTTGAATCTCACTTTAGTGATGTTCCTTTTCATTTTCCTCTATAATTAGTTAAAAGCAGGAAGGACACTTACTGGGACATAATTATTTTCAAATTTCTAATTTGTAATTATATAAACGCAAGTGCTCAATGTTTCTCACAAAATGGCTACGGTTAAATGATGTTTTTTTTAATACGTGCATTTTGTACTTCACCCTGAAACACTGCTATTTTGAATGTTATTTATATTGACTGCACTTTGTTATGGTTGTACTCAGGCACGTCTGTTGGGTGTATTAACTAATGTAATGGATGTAATGATTT
>NC_136625.1:31296198-31426198 GCF_933228915.1 Telmatherina bonti
TTGTATTTGACTTTGTGTGCAGAGGTCTTTATGCTTTAATATGCAAACACTCCACACGTTAAGCATTGTGCTTCATTGTGTAAGGAAGTGAAAGCTCTACAGGTTTATCATGGCACGCTACAGTTAGCAGTGACTGGACTGCTGCTCAGGGTAGCATCTTAGTTAACACACAGGTAAAATCTATCCTGCACATCTGGCAATTGCCAGTTTCATTCAGGTGTGAACATAAAGACGAAGGTAATATTCTGTGTTTCACTATTGTGCAATTTGAGGAATATTCTCAACCTGATGCCCCTGACTGTGCTTTGGATTTGACTGTTGATGTTGTAACACTTTGTCTGAGAGCGCAGCAGTGTCTTCAGGCAGAAAGCTCGGCCCTGATGAGCAAGATAATCAGGCAACAGCCATTCTCATTCCTGACTCCAACAATGACGTACCCCAGGGAGGTTAATATGCTAAGCCAGAGCTTTATTGTAATGCAGTGCAATGAAGTCAAAAGACTCAGTGTGGGAAGAGACTCATTTTCCAAACCCCATGCAGACCAACTCATTAAAATCACTGTGGCTGAGAATGGGTCACAGTTGCCTGCGACCCCGATTTCCCCTCCAGGAACCAGAGTTTTTATTCTTTCTGCATACTCCAAAAGGAGATCAAAGTAGAAACAGAAATTATATTGTTCCATGGCAACAGGCTGAAAGATAAGATTCAGTGGGAGGAAATGATGTAGAAAAAGATTGTTCATTGTTGCTCTCAAGCAGCGGTACCTACAGAACAGTGTCTGCTGAGCTTTGCAGCAGTTTCAATCTAGAGATGAGGATGCTCTATGACTGCAGTTGTTCCAATAAAAAGAACATTACATTGAAACCACAGGAGCTTTAAATACCACTAGGCATTGATTAGTTGATTACTGTGGGTCAGAACTCTGTGACAGCTGTGGTCCATCGTAGCCAAAATAATGACATGTTCAAAATCACTCATACCCTCTTATTTTGCTTCTTTTTTGATGCTCAATTTGAACTATTGCAAGTCACCTTGATATGACTACATAACTAAATGCATTTAGTTGCTGCCATGTGATTGGCTGATCAGCTGTCTGTGCTTACTAGGAATTGAACACACGTTGATAACTTTTAATTCAACTTTATTTGTATAGCGCCACTTCACAACAATGTTGTCACAGGGCACTTTACATACATGAATCAACACACACATCATTTCGAGCCGATTCATACATATCCTATAATAGAAACCAACTGATTGCATGACTTCGATCCAATCCCCCATCCTGAGCATGCATGCGGCGACAGTGGGAAGGAAAAAAATAATTCCCTTTTAACAGGAAGAAAACTTCGGGCAGAACCCGGCTCAGGGAGGGCAGCCATCTGCCTCGACTGGTTGGGGTGGAGACGACAGGAAAGACAGATCAACAGGTTTTAGTACCCAATCCATCACTGACAATGCAAAATGACACTTACAATCCCATTCCTGGTCTTTAAAGGGTTAATAAAGTGGCTGGTGAGTGTGTTAAATAAAGTTGAGTACCAGTATGTTAGTTCCACTCATGAAAACAGCTTATTCTGCTACTGACTCTTGTTTGATGGTGTTTATTGGATTGAATAATGGAAGTCTGAAGAAACAAGACATATTGGTTATCTAAAAATGACTTCATTTAACAGACAGGGGCCTTAATAGCTCGTAGAAGAACCACACACACCACTGTTCAGTGGTAACACCAGCAAATAGCCATTGTTGTTTGTCGAAACCTAAACATGTTGCTTTTATTTAGCAAAAAAATGTAATGGAAACGCAGCTACTCTGTCAGACATTTTGCATCATTTTATGGATAAAACTTTTCTCAAAATCTTGTTGAACACATCTAATACTGGTCTTATGCCCCCTAATAGAAATCAGGATTATAATTTTGACATCTCACATGGTTATAAATGGTGGGGTGGCAGTGGCTTGGGGGGTAGAGCCGCTTGTATTTTTACTTGATGGTTTGCGGTTTGAGTCCTGCTCCCCTTCACTGCTGCAGCCCCGAGGGAAACACGATTATTCTGTGAGCCAGGACACATGCAAAGGGTTGCGTCAGGAAGGGCATCTAACCTGAAACATGCACTAAAAGTTCAACTGTGCGATGATTTGCTAAGACGATCCCTGACAGGGAAACAGCACCACAGAAATAAATGCCAAATATCCTCCTGAAAAATTGTTCATGTTTTTGTTTTGTTAATGAAGGCTGCATAGTGGTTAGCACTGTTGCCTCGCAGAAAGTCACTGGTTTGATCCTCAGCTGGGGGAGCTAAAACGGTGGCCTTTCTGTGTGGAGTTTGCATGTTCTAACCGTGCATGCGTGGGTACTTTGGCTAAACGGTTCAGACAATGAACGAATTTTTATTAAAGACCTCATATTCATAAAGTTGGACTTTCCTTACCATTTTTTCATGGTTGGCCTTTAAAATGTTAAATAACCATAATGTTAAAAGTTTGAAATAAGCTAAATGTGCGGTACAAGGACAAACTTCTTTCTGAGGCAAGGAGATGATATATGGTAAACATTAAATCGATGAAATGTCGCTAAACGCCGACAGATCATTCCCTTTTATTTCAGTTATTAGAATTTCTCAAGTTCCATTCACAGACACAGCTATCAAATTAGATCTAAAACTGATCACATAACTAGCCCTTTGCCAGGTTGACGGGAAGCTGTGCTATTGGCATATGATTAATTAGTCTTTTTTTCTTGTTTTCTACTGTTGCTCTTTTTTCTTGTTTTACACATGCTCTCACTGAACGTATAAAGTTGTAATTAAAGTAAACTTAATAGGAGTTATTTAAGTGTGTTCAATAGTTTTCTCATAGAAGCTCTTTAAAGCTTATTGAGGGAGCCTGGATACATACAAACAAAAACAGCAGAATGTACTGAACATTATCAGACAAACAACAAATGACACTATATCCATAGAGAAGCTTGTTGCATGCAAAAAATTATGTACTTAATAGTATTACAGTTAAATATATGTAGAGCTGCAACTAACTGTTCTTTTCTTCATCATTCAAGCATTTTCTCTGTTAATTGATTATACCAATCACTGAGTTCATAAGTCAATAAGACAGTTAGCAATATAATTGAAAGTCAATCTGCTAATGATCAGTTGTTCTATGGTTACAGGTCTCTTTAAAGGAATAAAAAAAAAGCTTCATTCTTAGCCTTGTTTGGAAGGCGAAGATAGACTTCAATTCTTTTAAACATTTAGCTTGTTCCAGATCTGTGGTCCCCTGACAGGAAGGCACAAACCAGTACTTTTAAGTCTGCTTTTGTTCCAGTTAATTAGATATTTAGTTCTGGTATCATACTCAGGCTGCAGACTTCAAACTGAAACAAGCTACAGTTAGTTTTATAAATGATTTAGTGAATGAAAGAGGCGTGATGAAATAAATTTTATCCAGTTCACCAGAGGAGACCAAAGCGATGAAAAAGAGGTCTGGTGTGGGCATTGTATTCAGACCATGACACAGCTCACATAATCTTCTTTTGAAGGCTTTCTAATCTTGTCAGATAGCTGGGGCTTGTGTTGCACTGAACATATTTAGCTAGATTTAACATTAATTGTATATGAAGCTTCAAATTCAAGGACTCATCAATGAGTACCCCGAGGAACTTAGTAGAGCTTACTTGAAATAATTCTTTGTCATTCATTTTAAAATGTATATGACCTGCATCTGAGAGCTTTTTGTTAGAATTAAACACAATGTAATTAGTCTTGCTTATATTAAAAAGCCGGTCAGGCCTGGCAGGCCCAAACGTGTCGTGAGGGTCTGCGGGGAACTTCTGGCAGAGTCCCCTATTAGAGCAACTCCCACCTTCAGCAGAGCTTCAAACATGTCCCGAGTGAGACGGGGGACATTGAGTCTGAATGGGCTGTGTTCCGTGCCTCTATTATTGAGGCGGCCAGCCGGAGCTGTGGCTTTAAGGTCGTTGGTGCCTGTCGCGGCGGTAATCCCAGAACTCATTGATGGGCACCAGCAGTGAGGGATGCCATCAAGCTGCAGAAAGAGTCCTATTGGGCCTTCTTGGCCTGTGGGACTCTGGATCTGATAGGTATCAAAAGGCACCTGGCCATGATCTCCAGCTCTTGCTTGAGCGATTTGCTCAGTGTGAAACAGTTGGGATGGGAATCAGCCCCTCCAAATCTGAGACCATGGTCCTCAGCTGAAATAGGGTGGATTGCTCTCTCCGGGTCGGAAAGGAGGTCCTGTTTCAAGTGGAGGAGTTTAAATATCTCGGGGTTTTGTTTACAAGTGAGGGAAGGATGAAGCGTGAGATCAATAGGCGGATCGGTGTGGCATCTGCAGTAATGCGGACTCTGCGCTGATCTGTCGTGGTGAAGAAGGAGCTGAGCCAGAAGGCAAAGTTCTCGATATACCAGTCGATCTATGTTCCTACCCTCACCTATGGTCATGAGCTGTGGGTCGTGAACAAAAGAACAAGATCTTGTATACAGGCTGCTGAAATGAGTTTCCTCCACAGGGTGGCCGGGCTCACCCGGTGAGGAGCTCGGTCATCCAGGAGGGGCTCAGAGTAGAGCCGTGGCTCCTCCGCATCGAGAGGAGCCAGTTGAGGTGGCTCGGGCATCTGGTCAGGATGCCTCCTGGACATCTCCCTGGTGAGGTGTTCTGGGCACGTCCCTCTGGGAGGAGACCCCGGGAAGAGCCAGGACCTGCTGATATATCTCTCAGTTGGCCTGGGAATGCCTTGGGATCCCCCCGCAGAGTTGGCAAATGTGGCCGGGGAGAGGGAAGTCTGGGCTTCCCTGCTTAGGCTGCTGCCCCTGCAACCCGACCCTGGATAAGCGGCTGGATGAATGAATATTAAAAAGACAAGCTGTTACACTTAAACCATATATCCATTTTCTGTAGTTCAGTATTTGATATTTCCTGTAATTCAGATGCATAAATCATTAACATAAATTATAAAGAGTAATAACCTCAGAACTGATCCCTGAGGGATCCCATTTTTGACATCCTTGTTTTGAGATTTCTTATTATTTACACTCACACCCTCATACAAAGTAAACATTCCGCTGTCAAACTGTTTGCCTTTTGGTCCAGTTTTTCCTCTTTTTTTCTTGTATCTTTTCCTTTCTTTTTCTTTTTTTCTCATCACCATCGCCAATTATCTTTGTAATTGTTATTTTTTTGTTCTTTCTTTGTGTCTGTGGTGTTTTTCTCTCTCTTCTTGTGTCTTTTGTTTAAATCCCTGATCAGTTCAATCTGTGTCTCATGGCCACATCAACACAAATACAATCTGCCTTGAAGGCAAAATTCACAAAATCTGCCACAACATCCAGTATCCAGCGATGAATATCACATGGTGAATTAAAACAATCACTTCTATTTATGTATAATGACAAAATAGCACTGAAATGAAAAAAAAAAAAAATTTATGAGCTCAAACAAACAGTGAAATGAAGTCAGTTCAGGAGACTTTGGTGCAGCTCTTAATCCCCCACTGCAGCCACAGAATTTGAGCATCACTACCAATCATCATGGTGTTTCAGTGAAACAGAGAGGCAGCTATTCACCAACCCACACACATTGACTGGATGCCATTGTTTCTGACAGAACACTCCATCCTGTTTGAAAGTTGATAATTAAATTTAACATTGTTCTCAGCCATTCAGGCAGCTGAGAGGACAACAGCATTAATTTGCAACAAAACTGAGCCACGATTGTATTGCAAATGGTCAGTTTGGGCTGTTCATTCATTTTCAATACCACTTAGTCCAATTCAAGGTCGTGTGGAAGCTGGAGCCTATCCCAGCAATTAGCAGGCAGGAGGCAGGATACACACTGGACAGGTCGCCAGTCCATCACAGGACCAATACAGAGAGACAAAGAAACTGCTCACTCTTCCATAGGGAGAATTTAGAGTGAACAATTAGCTTAACATGCAAGTCTTTGGACAGTGGAGTACTTGGAGAGAATCCACACATACACATGGAGAATACGAACACACAAAAACAGCACTGTTTTGACCTTACCTCCAGTCTGAGGGTTGCTTGAACCAGCCACCATGTTGCTGGGAGGCCATTGTGCCAACTGCCACACCACTCTGCAGCCAGTTTGGACTAGTCGGCATGAAGCTGACAGCGCCAGAGCCTTTATATGACTCTATTTTCTTTTCGGTATTGTTAGAGCTGTCTGTAACTGTATCCGACTAAATTTTTTTGTTAGTCCAAAGCATGTCTCTCTCTTAAATGAGACTGCACATCTTAATGGAACTACTTGTTTAAATAAGAGTTAATTAAAAGAAATAAAGAAAAAAAAATTACTTATCAGTTTTGGGTCGGGTATTTAGGGGTAAAGTGTGTAAGAATAAATAACATCTTGCATTAAGAATAGACAAAGCATGATGGTATAGAAGGTTGACATTAGCTGTATGTGTACTGTCTTCATCTATGCTCCTTTTAAAGGTGCACTATGGAACTTTGTAGATTTTCTCAGTCATGTGCCCCTACTGACGACTAATTCAGCATCCATCTTGGATCCTATCTGTACTGTGAGCTCTCAGCCAGTAAAAGACAGCCTTATGTTGTCTTATTGCTTGCTTTGTCACTGTCTGTCTTTCCCACTCTTCTTCTGATAAAGTCCTCTCATTGCTTAAACAGCCACATTGTGCATTCAGTGTATTTATATCCATTAGCGTGTGACATGGTACATAAAACAAAACTTCAAGCAGCATACCAGTAGAAAGGATTGTAAAGGGCAGTATCTCAGCCTCAGGATGCTGATGGGCAGGTGTGGTCCAGAAATGTGCATAATAAATGTCACTGTTCCGTCAAACGCGTCAGGAACGCGGAGTTTAAATGCCAGAAAGTTATGTAGTGCGTCTTTAATGCGTTACTTATGCCAAACGATGCTCTAACATACAAAGCCAGTATTGCAGCTTTAAAGCTGGGGTAGGTAATCTTGCTCAGAGAAATTTTTTATTTCTCTGACAAATCCAAACATTTGGACTGAAATGGAGTTGTTCATGTCTTGTAAAAAAATAAAAAGCCTTGGATCACGCAAGGAAGAAAACCAGATGGGAGGAGCCAAGACAGGGTGCCACTTTCAAATCCTGCTGGCTCTCCAACATTACCGACCCCAGCTTTCATGCTCAGAGGTTTCTTACACATAAAAGTTGTTGATTTTATGTCAATATCAGTTTTAAATACCTTTAAAAAATAGTTGCAAAATTAATTTTGTTGCATTGTGTGGTCAAACTAATGATTTATCCTTTCAGGTCATAACGGGACAAAAATGTCCTATTTACTCCCATTAAAAGCACTTTACTTTATTTGTGCTACTATGACCTAAAAGGACATTAACCCTTTGGTCTACCATCTGGTAGAGGTATATTTGCTGTGAAAATTGTGGAAAAAACCTGCCTGAGCATCTCTACCAGGTTTCGGTATCAAAAACACAAATTGAGTGTCTGTTAAAAGATTACTGTTTTAAAATTCAACCATTTCACCGTTGTAACATTATTATTCATTTCTTCTTTTTAACATCTCAACCATTTGTTAAAAAAGGGTTTTTATTCTTGTACAAAACAAATGGAAAAATACAGAGAAACATTTTTCTCTGGAAATTTTGTCACCGTGAAAGTTAAAAAGTGAAATATGACCCTGCGCGCCGCCCACCCCAACAACACTAGCAATGCAGAAAAATCTATATTAATACTGATATCTCGTGTTGAAACAGGATTTTCAAAGTTCTTCAAGATAAACACTATCTTACAAAAAAAAAAATCATCCCACATGGGACAACGCCACAAAAGTGGAGGCCAATAGTTGAGTGAAATATGAATTGAAAGGACAAAAAAGTCCCAGATTACTCTGAACACAAACCTAAATGCACCCTTTGGCTTTTGCTCACAATTTTTATGAGATGAACTCAAAAATGGAAAACTTTGTTGGTAGACAAAAGGCCTATTTATCTCAAATTGTGTTCACACATCTGTTTAAATCTATTATTGAGTGTTAGTGAATGCATCAAGATAAGCTGCCCACAATAAGAGGCCACTCTAACATGCACAGCTTTACTGTATTGAGGGGTGTCCGGGCGTCAGAAAACTAGCCAGAAAAAGGGCCTTTTGTCTAAATAGAAAAAGTCTTTGTACTTTCAGTTCAGCTCATGAAAAACTAGAGCAAAAACAAAAGTGCTGCCTTTATAGATCAGTGTACAAGGGTTAATCTCCAGTTGTATCTGTAGTCAGTCTGGGTTCAATGCAAAGCTGGATGCCTTTACAAACAAAGCAGCCTGTAGACATTTTTTGGCTTTAGTCAAGACTTTTCTTAGTTTTACAATACAGTTAGAGGACTTTTTCCCAACTCAGTTTTCATGATTAACCTATAAAGAACCTGTGTGATTTATACATTCAGGCCCAAAAATCCTTCAGGGACTGAAGCACAATGTAAACATCTCACATTGTTCTGTTGGTAGAAACATAACACAGTCAGATGCAGAAAACACTTGCAGAACAAGACAATGAATAATAAAATGGGACTTAACATTGGTTATAATACAGACTCACACTGCGAGTGAAACTGTCTGTGATGGGCCGAGCAGTGAAGCAGTCAGGCACTGGTTTAAAGTACAAAAAAAAAAAAAAAGGGGTTTTATTATGACCCTAAAAGAAAAAGTTGTTTTAACATAAATGAATAAATCAGGCCTATAAAAGAGGTCAACTTAACAAAACTATAATCTAAAAATTTGTAACTCAAGCCACAAAATGAAACAAACTGACCTAACAAATGACACACAAGGGTAAACTTAAATAGTGGCTGATCAGCCCAAACAAAACCAGACAAAGGGGATGACACACAAAAACTTAACGAAATGAACAAAAGAAAACCCTAATTTCCCCCTCTCATTTCTGCTACTGATTTGGTCCAATTAGCTGGCTCCGCCCCGAGGCCACCTGCTGGTTCAAAGCCAAGGGACTGGAGCCACTGAAACTTAAAGGAAAACAAACACAAATGAAAAACAACTATACCATCACAACATAAACTAAAATGCGCACTTTTTCAGAATAGTTGTGATGCTACATGAAACTAATGTCTAACAAATATATTGGTCTGCAAATTAAATCCTGTTTGAACAAAATAAAACTAAGTGTATGTGTGGCTGTTGACACAGCCATCACACTGTCCCAAAGACAAACAGCAAAAATGAAAACGCTCTTCTCACAGTAATCTCTGCTTTCTTTCTCTAGACTTTAAAAGATGGCAATTTCATGGGATTTCTTACGTCCGCATTGTTGGTGGATAAACGTAACTCGTCTATAAATTGACCAGTCAGTTCGTACTTATTCAGCTCAATCATAATCTTGGTGCAATCTCCACACAAGCTCTGCACAACTTCAGCCGTGTTTGCATATGATATGAGCTCTGGGACTTAGCATTAATAATGATATTTATAGCTTCATCTGATGAGTCTTTTACACATTATCGATTGGATGAGGCTTTCAAAGAAAGCTGTTATGCAAATTGTGAATGCTGAGATGGGAAGACATTATCTATAAAGAGAATTGATTAACCACATCAAAGTGTTTGCATGTCAGATTAATCAAGACAGAGTGATGAAAAGGAAAGCGTCTCAATATTTCATCCGGCTTTCTCTCATTATTACCTCATCTGCTAAATTAAAAGCTATATTATTGTAATTATCACCTCGAGGCTTTAGATTTATTGGAGCCACAATCTTAAATCCTTCAAACTGATGTCAGGAGCAGCTGATAAGAAGTCGGTGTGGCACAGCTAAAAGCAAATTAAATGCAGTGATAATCTTTAAAAACTCTCCTGTAAATCAGGTTCTGACATGTGATCAGATGCAGGCAACATTTGGACTGGGAAATGATTATTTGTGCGCTTGCCTCCTCAGGTAAAGAGAAGAGCTCTTACAGAGACGAGACCTTGGACATGTCCAACAAGTGCCTGCCGTGTCGCGAGGGTTGCCCCTTCTGTCAGGACGACACGCCCTGCTTGGTGCAGGAGGACGGGGCTCTGCGACTCGCTGTGACCTCCTTCCAGGGTCTGTGCATGATGCTGGACCTGGTGAGCATGGTGGTGGTTTACCACTTCAGGAGGAACAAGGTGAGCAGGGCAGGGGTCACTGTGGGTGCAAAATGTATTAAGGCCTTGAGTTTAGCTAGGGATGAGAGGTGCAACTTCTTCTTCCTCTGTAACTCTGCAGAGACGTGATACACACACACACACACACACACACACACACACTGGCCTGGGGTCAGGTTGTGTGCTAACAAGGAGCGAGAAAGGGTGGGTTACTCTTATGCCCTGAAAATATTTTCACTACATTCTTTCTTTTTTATTTATTTCCAAGCAGCTGGTGGCTGTCTGATCATACCTTATGCTTAATTGCATTATTTTTAAAACCCATTTGATTTTATTATACATAATAAAATCAGCAAAAAAAAGCATTTGGTGCTTCATCTCTTTCGGACTGTATTCGTGTATTCTTCATGTTTACTGACTTATTTTACTAAATCTCAAAATTTAAATACCTTTTAATTGTTTCACTTACATTACCTTTAAATGAGAGAGCTTCACAACCAAATATTAGTAAACTAATACAAAAAAAAAAAAAAACAGGGTTCCTTGGCCTTTTTCTGCAACTGAATCTGGTATCCCTCCACCGAAGGGACAGTCATGCTTAAATGTATTCATACCCTCCCATTAAATAAGGAAAAAACAGTTAAATAAGCTGAAATTGACAAAATTAATAATAAATACAAATTTTAAGGCAATCATTACATTATTTTCTAAGCTGGTTCAATAGAAATATTTTTTTAAAAAGCAAACAACTATGATAAAATAATGCATGTTACATCAGTCATAAACTAATTAGTTGATCAATCCTTTAATGTTTCCACTACAGTCAGGTGTTTTCTGTTCCTCTCACTCAGACTTCTGCACCTGTTGACAGGTGTTTTGTCCCACTGTTCATCATAAATATGCTCTAGTTTATCCAGAACCAATTTGTTTGTTCATTTTTTTTCTTTAACTCAATTAAATGACAAAACAATGTCTTATATCACTAAATTATAATTTAACAAGTTACTGTTCCTTTTTTTAGTCTCCAGATATTTTAGTAACTGCTGTAAATTCAGCATTTTCTTTAATGAAGGGGAATGAATAAACTTGAGGATGACTGTAAAATAAGGCTGGAACTTGCTGGTTACTGGTGTACCAGTGGGACACTAATGAATGTGGCACTTCTGTGTCTTCATCAGAGTGAAGATGGACACAGAACTGACACCATAAGAAATGCAAATTGTGTTCAAACATAACAAATGAATGTGCAAGGCAGTATTTCCATCTTTAAGAGCATAATTGTTCCGTTTGAGAGCAAGGTTTCCTGTTTTCACAATCAAATATCATGTTGGTTTCTCTCAGAACTCACTTGCTCTGAAATATATTGATCTTTCAAAACGCTGCTCCTCTTCTCAAGTTTACTGTTGCAGGTTCAAATTTCCTGCACTAAAGCCTGGTCTCTTTCCCCTTACACACACAAGCACACACGCATTCTCCACGCTCTCAAAACTTGAGCCGCTGGTAAATTTTTCCTCTCTCGTGGGTTGCTGACCGAGCTGTCTATCAAATGTCCTCCAGTCAATAGAACGCTAGATAAATGCTGACTAAGCAAATCGTCACTGCCGTCTTTGGGGTGCGCTTGTTTTACGTGACACAGAAAAACAAATAAATGGGTATTTGTCTAGTAGATTGCAAGGGTCAGTGCTTGAAAAGGTACTTTGTTTCCCCGCCTTGGCAAAAGGCTACACGAGCATTACATTATATTATACTATACGATACTTTATACTTACTTTGTTTTGTCAGCTTCCCTTGTATTCAGGTTTTTAGGGCTTTCTACTCATTCTCAGATGGTGGGGATGACGTTGTATCCCCTCTGACCTGCTGTTCTGGTTCCCCCTTCCATAGCATCTTTATTGTACTCCATCAATTTCCAGCTGTGATGAAGAATTGGGTTTCCAAACACTGGAATACTGGGTTAGAAGTTGTTTCTTTGTTTGTCTGGATCAGAAATCTCAAAATCTGTTCACTTAATTAATTTGATTCTAGTTTGTTGCAGCAGGGAAACGTCTAAAACTTGCAGTGCAGCGGCCCTTTTGTTTGAGATCCCTGGTCTAGATGTTGACATTCCAAGTTGTCACAAGGGGTAGCATTTGGACCCAAGGAGCAGACGGGAAACTGGATAAGACTGAAATTTATTGCTGTGCTGATGGTGGTCCAGAGAGTCTTTGCTGAGCAGTGAGCAGGCAGACGGAGAGACTGAGGTGTGCTGGTGAGGACAGGTGTGGCACAGACTGGAAATGAGGTTGATATCCAAAAACCGCGGAAGGAAACAGGATCTAAACGGGATTCACTGTAAAGGCAAAAATACTTCTGTTTAACAAACGGTATCTTCAAACTAGACAATACTCTAAACCAGGGGTGTCAAACTGCAGTCCTGGAGGGCCGGTATCCTGCAGGTTTTTGTTGTCTCCATGCTCCAACACACACCTGCCTGACACTCAAACAGGTTGACAAGAAGCTGCTGGATCCAATGATTTGAATCAGCTATGCTGGTGGAGGGAAACAACAAAAACCTGCTGGATTCCGGCCCTCGAGGACTGGATTCTGACACCCCTGCTCTAAACCAAGATCACCAAGACCAGGTACCACTAAATGGTGAACAATCTGGCGTCGAGTGCAGGTTGAATACTGGAAGAGACTGCTGGAGTAATTGATGGGTTGATGAGTGGCAGCTGTGATGGTTCGATGAAAGACACCTTCATCTGGGGATCTAGAAGAAAGCCATGCTTGTAAACACACACACACACACACACACACACACACACACACAGGGAAAAGGACAGACCAGGTCCTGAGACCCATGACACAAGTATCCAGTGGTCCCACAGCTGTTACATTTATCCATTCTGACTGGAAAAAGTGGTGGCGCAGCGTTCCAGCAGGACTATTTCCTCTGTCCTTGCCCATGAATATCTTGCTGCAGTAGCCCACTTCTCCGCAGCACACCCCAACACCTGATGGGGACTTTGTTAATACCAGTGGTGTGCGACCAGTATGGCCTAATTGGTCTTTTGCTCATATTGATTTAGAGGTTGCTGGAATTGGCTTCATAAGCTGCTGTTGTTTAATGTCTTAATGCACACTGACATTATTAACACTAAGCACACATTTTGCTGAGCCCTGCCTGCAGAAGTGTAATGAATACTGTAGGAGATCCTCTGTGTGGTTTATCTGTAACCAGCCCTGAGTTCAGACTTTCCCAGGTGAGCTATATATAGAGACATTTGTGTTGTTGCCGCAGAATCGCCCAGATTTCTGTAATTCACAAGAAATGTCCCCGGAGGTGGAGGAGTTGTTGGGTAATTAAATGCAACCCAGAAAAGTTGTGCTGTCAGCCCCTGTTTCAAGGAAAACACAAGACATTAAATAAATAAAAATGTATTGAACTTTTCTTTGTGGATGTTTTCTTTGAAAGAGGCAATTATTTATGTATCTTTTGAGTTTGCCTGCAATGAAATGGAAGTAAAATTTCTTCTCATGCTCAGTCAGAGCAAATAGCGAATGTTTCCCATTACAGATAGGAATGAGAGAGTAAATACAGAAAACAGCCGCAGCTTTACAGAGACATTAAGGCTGCCTTCAGGTTTATTCTCATATTATGGTCTCTGTCACAGCTAAATGAAAAACTCCTAAGATCAGAAGGAACATTTTTCAGCCCATAATTAATCACCTAATGCATCACTGATGAGTTTTCTGTCTCTCCCTACGTTTTAACAGAGCATCCGTACGTCTGGACTCATTCTACTGGAAGCCATCTTGTTCGGGGCGTTGCTGCTCTACTTCCCAGTAAGTCTCTGTTAAGATTTTACTGTACATGTTCCCATGCATCCGTCACCAGATTGTACCTTTTCTCACATTTAAGTTATTATCTGCGACACTTGTGGCGGACTGCAGGTATTTTAATAGCAGGTAAAGCGGGTGTTCTGGATGCAGCAGCAGACAATCAGCAGATACTCTGTCTCGGGAGATTTTACTGTGTGTTCATAGTAGCTGCATTTTTATTACAGGTTTTTGCAAATAAAAGCGATATTTGTAGGTTTCAACAAACAACAATTGTGATTGAACGGTGTTTGGCGCATAAGCCAGTTATTGTAAAATCTTGTCAGTTGTTTATGCAAGTTAGTCACACGGGGTTATTTTGGGTTTGCCCAATTTGCCACGCCTTTTCAAAGCCTTTTTCCTCCTTTCCTTTTATAATTCATTGTAAATCTTTGAATTTTGTTGTTTCCTGTTCCATACTCCACCATCTTTCCCAGAAATGAACTGGTCACATGACCCCCTACATCACGTCCAGGGAAAAAAAAAATGTCTCCATTACACTTTTATAATATACTTTTGTCTCAAAACCTCTGAAAAAGCACCTCATGAGAGTGTGAATATTTTTGAGTGATGTTTGAGAGTTTTTTTTTCAAAAGGTGTTACCATTAGCAGTTTTTTATTGTGATATTTAGGTTTTGCGCAATGTGTAATAGAAATGCAGCTATTGTAACAAAACATGCCTCATTTTGATCAAGCTGATTCAAGATTGGTTTGTTCTCACCATGTAATCATGAAAATTAAACGTTTTTATTTCACAGATTATTCAATTGCAACGAGCACCAAGTTCTAGAGACACAATTATACTGACTTTTCCTATGTGGACCCATGTTAAAGAATGTGATTACACCAAAACGTTGTATGCCATGAATACTGTTTTGATAAAGATTGTACAGTAACACTATTTTCAAAGAAATAGAAAACTCATACTGATTCTTCTTTGCTTCAGAATATATATTTTGTTGGCTTCAAATGGCCTGTTTTCAGTTGGAAATTGGAAAATGCGATTTCCTATTTGCCACTGTAGCCGCTGAGCCACTGCTAACATACACTTAGCCTATGCTAAGCCCATGTAAACACAATTCTTAATACTAACCTAAACAATTTCAACAAGACACAGAGTGTCTGTCAAGCCCAGTGTTTATGGATCCATGTACTTTGTCAGAGAAATAGGATTTTAAGTCACTTACTAGTCATTGATGGAAGGGTCACTTCAACGCATGACTCACAGATTGCGTCTGCAAGGACCAGTGCTGTCAGTATCTGAGAAAAGTGCAAGTATTTGAGAAGAATAGTCTCAAATAATCAAGTCTTCTCAGTTTGTTATGTGGCAGTCTGAACTTGGTTTGTTTTGTGCCCTAGTGAGACCTCTCAAGGTATTTACTGCTCTTTCGCATGGTTATAATGAGATCCAGTGGACAGTGAGATCTACAAACCCTGCAGAAACGAGGGATGCTGTGAAGTGGATGGATTGCTCTTCATCCTAACATCTGTTCAAATAAACGTGTAAAATCATGTAAACCATAAAGTATACCACATATTTCATTAGGATTTCAGTAAACCTGAGTCAACCAGTGAAGAAAGGACACACGATGGGTCCTTCACCTATAGATATCTGGCGTTACACATTTGTACCAAACCATTTTTACCCTTTGATTGTTTTAATTCTTTATTGTCAAACAAGTTTATTAAAGGGATACCGCGTAACTCTTGACCAAAAACATTAGACTATTGTGAGTGATCATTTTGGGGGGTGTCCTCTTCAGAAACCAGACGTTGAAACTTAACAGGAGTGGATCCATTTCTCATGGGATCATGTGACCTGGAGCACTTTGCTTTACGGCTTTCCCTCTTTAAACACAAAGAGCTTAGCTTTTGGCTACCTTTACCTCCTCTTCTAACAAACTTTGTCAAAGCTGAGGGAAGTGAGAGGCTGAAAACGGTGTGTGAGGTGGTCTAGAAAATGAAAGAGGAAAGACACAAGTCAACCTCGACAAAGAACATTGGAGTTTGATGAAAGAACAGTGTTGATGCAACACCCACTCTCTGTTTGCCTCAGTATTATGAGAGTATTATTACTGTAGGTACATTAGTTCTTTGGCTGTTGTACAAACATGCCAAAATGGGATTCACTTTTTCACCTCTTTTAGCCAACGTTTAGTCAGCGCTCGATGAGCTGCAGAATGTTGTGGTATACTGTCTTTACTTAGCTGTTTAGTAGAAGCTAAATGTGGCTACTTGAAGCTAATAGAATACAGACCAAAGCTATCTTGACTCTCTAAATGTTTTGTGAAAGTCAGGCTGGTTTGCACACAATAAATGCATTTCCTATAAATCATGTAAATATCAAAGCAGAAGCACTGTTTTCTTCTTCAGCAGCCACATTGATTACCTTTAACTTGAAGGCTGCCTTATATGTATTTCTTTGTGTTTTCCACAAATTGCAAAATGACTCCTTAGCCAGTAGGAATCCATACATGAGCTGCATCATTGTTAAGGTCACAGAATTTAAATGGTTCTGTTAGAAATTACTCTGGTTTAGTTTTATGGTTTTCATATGTTGTTAATTTGGACACAATACTACTGTAATGTCTGATTAGCTAGGACCCAATGCCTTTTTATTACCATTTGTGCTAAAGTTACTGCTTCATTTGATGTTCATTTATAGTAGAGACTGTTAGATTTTGCGACAGTGTCATGTGGCTGTGGGAAGTTACAGGTTTAGCGTCCCTAGAAGCTGAAAGATTCATGGTATCCTTTTAATTTATTTACTTTGGTTAACTTTTACATATCCATTAATTTCTAAATTATCTATTATTTATATTTATTGTTATTAACCTATATAACATTTCATTGTATTGTTTTATTAGTCTTTTTTTCTCTGATTTAATTGATGTATTTATTCTGTTTTTATGTAACAGTGAATAAATTCAGGCTTCAGGATTTAAACACGCTGTCACACTTTCACATGTTGTAAACAGCTCCTATCAGACTGTAATGTTCCACATGTTTAATAAAAAGCACCACACTGGCTGTGTAGTAACAAGAAGAAAATCATCAGAGTGAAAAACTGAGCATTTAGTTTATAATCCTGTCTTCCCACTACAAGGCTGAGCTGAAAAAAAATTTCTGGACATGGTGAATTTTTGGAATGTTGCTGAAACTTTGTGATTGAGGAGGAGAGATTTACATCTGGAAGGATACTAAATTTTAAGAACTGCACTGCTCTCAAAATCTCAAAAATGAGGTTTATTTATTAACCAGGATTATTATTTTAGTTATAAACTAATTTAAACATAAAAAAGTTACGTTAATCAGTATATTTTTATAATCATAAGACAGAACGACCTGCCTTCTTATGTTGAGGTTTGAAGTTACAGCTTTGTACTTGTGATGATTGTCTGGACAGTAACAGTAGGACGACGCAGTTGGCATACAAGTACGCTATGAGTGTGTCTTGTTTTCTGTGTGGCTTTGCCAGCGTTTTCATTTTCCAAGTGGGTGGGTGCAATTGTGCAATGTATATAAGTGTATTTGCACTTGTATGCACAACCCACGGTGCACCTGGAGTGCTGAATAAGAAGCCCAGCTTTAGAAGGGAAACAGATGGAGGAAACCTGTGTGCCATGTCGCAGGGAGATCTGAAGAAACCAGGGAATTCACTCCCTTCAAATACTTGTGCAGACTGTCGTCAGTGAGTCACTGCTCCCTTCACACACAAAGCTTGAAGTCTGGATCATAGCCATTTGTGAAAAGCAAAACGAAAATCTGTTGGAATGCATGTTTGACTCTTCAGATTGAGGTTTTGTTCTTATTATAAATGTTTCCAAGAGCAGCATAGTAAATCTATCCTTATGTGACCAAACCGTGCCCAATTTGGAATCCATCCACCGATCCCTTTCCCCTTTTTTCCCCAAGCATAACTCCTCTCCCAAAAATAGCTCCCCAAAAATATAACGCTGTTCTCCTATGTTCTCAGACTGGAGTGTCTCCTTCTAGGCTCGTTCATCCGTCTGAACCATCTGTTTCTACATTTTACTGCGCCTCTGCTCCTTTTCGTTACCTCTTCCCTGCCCCCGCGTCCCTCATGTTTTCCTTTCATAACCTCTCCTGCATTTTTCTTTTTTTTTTTATCTCACCTTTATGTCTGTCTCATCTCGCACAGACTCAACATTTGCTTCTGCCGCTGGTTCCTTAGTTTCTTTCTTTCTTTTTCTCCCTTTGCTGCCACCAGAATCCTCCTCAGCTGCAGCTGTACCACTCCGGTACGCAATGCATTTTTAAACAGTCCATCAAGTTCTAGCACAACTTGTTTTAAAAATACCTCTGCTGATTAATTGATGGTGGAGACGTTGGAGGTTGGAATGCAAACCAAGATGGCTGCCTTCCCCTCTAAAAGACCTGCCCTTTCTTTTCTGTTGTGTGGACGTGTCGAGTTGTAGAAATGGTGCAAGGACAATTATGAGTCCATATCTGTGCGTAAGGTGGTTTTATAGGCGTATATTGTGCATGGAGATATACATTTACATTTTTGTGTTCATGCTCTTTGAGTCTATTGTGATTTTTGGGTGTCTTGAAGTCCAGAGAGCTTAAGAACAAGATGTTTACTCAAGAGGCAAAGATAAAGGTGTCAGTAAGAATGCTGATCCTTAGCATGTGTTAGCATGAGAGCGAGGCAAGGCGGCTGCAGTACAAAATGAAGACACAGGGGAAAACAATGAATTGCCTGCTGAATAGTTATGAGTAATTCACATTTGGTGTGTTTTCATTTTTTCTTGTTTCCTACACTTTTGTGAACTTGTTATCTCCGTTGGCTAGAGAACTACAGGGCTTCAGCAAGAACATCCTCAGATGTAGTATTTGAATTGTAAACCACTAAAACACAGTGTAGACGTTTCTATACAAGGGTAAAGGATCATCCATCCATCTGTTCATCCATCCATCCATCCTTTCATCCATCTATCCATCCATCTGTTCATCCATCCACCCATGTCATCCATCCATCCATCCATCTATCCATCCACCCATGTCATCCATCCATCCATCCATCTATCCATCCATCCATCCATCATTCCATCCATCCATCCATCCTTCCATCCATCCATCAATCCATCCATCCATCCACCCATGTCATCCATCCATCCATCCATTCTTTCATCCATCCATCCATCCTTTCATCCATCATCCATCATTCCAGCCATCATTCCATCCATCCATCATCTATTCATCCTTCCATCCATCCATCCATCCACCCACCCATGTCATCCATCCATCCATCCATTCATCCATCCACCCATGTCATCCATTTATCCATCCATCCATCCATCCATCCATCCATGTCATCCATCCATCCATCCATCCATCCATCCATCCATCCATGTCATCCATCCATCCATCCATCCATCCATCCATCCATCAAAAGAGTAGCTATGGGCTGTTGTAAAGGTCAGTAGAAGTCTACCTTGACCTGTATCATAAAAATATCTCTGGCATTTGTAACAAACCAAACTGTGATAAAAATCAGGTGAAAATTGGTGAAGTTATTGGTTGGGCCTACACTTTACAAATAAATGCATTGGAGGCGCATGTGAGACCAATCCAAGATGGCGGTACGATGAGACTTCAGCTTGTATAGGCAACGTCTACCTACACATGTCTATGGAAAAATCAGGGGCGGGTAAATGTATGGGGTCTTCAGTGGGAAAAATTAGGGGCAGGTGTATGATAAAGAATGTAAAAGGTTGTTTTCACTTGTTGGTTTATTCACTCAGCCACTGCACAAGAAAATGAGGCTAAAGCTGGACTTCGGCTGAGTAATGCAGCAATGCTTTATTATTCTGCATCAGATTTTCACAGTTACATCACATAAACCCTTGTAGGAAAGACAGACACAAGCCACAACTTAGCTGGTGAACGACTTTGATTTTTTATTGTTGAAAGAAGTGGCAATCCATCTCTCTCTGTACAATACCGACATAAAACTTTATGACACAAATCTGTGCACACATGTAATTTTGTTTTATTTTATTTTACCCTGATGCACAAGTGCTGACTGGAACAATATATCAAAAATGTTTTTTAATTACATTCCATACAAGGAGCATGAACTGATTCAGACAATTTTTTGTCCAAAATATGCAAACTACTGCGAAACCTGTATGCAAAGAATATCCAGATGGTGTAATTTTTTCGATAAATTCTCCATGTATCCAACCAGGAGTTTTATATCATAGTCCATGATGCAGTGTGCTGTTTTAAAAAATAACTGGAAATGTATCGATTGATTTAATAACCTTATAACTGTTTTCCAAATACAAGTTCTTAGCTTGAATATTTATTTTCATTGAACTGCCAGTTCCATCAAATAAGCAAATACAGTTGTAACATGAAGAAGTTTTTAAAATTCTTTTTAAAATATTAGATAGGATAAACGCAGCCATATTACTGTTTCTTCATGCTCTTTTAAAATCAGAAATTGGCTAAAAAGACAACATTAGTACACGATGGCCCAGATCTATTAAAATCCCAGTTTTAGAGCAAATGTCTAGAATTTTGCATATGTGGCTCAACCACAGTTTGCAGGTGATTTAAAGACGCATCACGTAACTCTCTGACCTTAAAACTCCTTGTTCTGGACTTGTTAGAAGACACAGCGATATCTATAATGAGCATTTCTTGAACCACCGCAGCGTAGCAGCGTCCTGAGGCTGAGAAACAGCTTTATACAACTTTTGCATCCAGGATGCTGCAACAGTGTTTTACTTCATGCTAGAAAACACACTGACTGTTTTGAACACGCTGTGTCACAGATTCAACAAAGCAAGAAGCGTAAAAGAGAGAAAGACAAGAGTCATTGTTAGATTGTCTTTTGCTGGCTGGAAAGAGCTAACAGGTCAGGTAGGATGCAGGATGGATGCCAAATTAGCCGTCAATAGGGGACACATGGTGGGAAAAATGGCAAAAGTTCTGTTGTGTGTCTTTCAGAGTGGTTGTGTTAATGAGAAGCACGTGCAAAATGTTGGGACTCCTTGTTGATCATGGTCTCCAATCTGCTGCTGTTCCTCTTGCAACAAAACCGATACGACAGGTGACATCAGGCCCATTTTAACAGAGAAAGTTAGTTTTTGCTCCACGTTTGTGCTTTAGCTGATTAACAAGTGAAACGAAGAGGTGAAACGATGTTCACGTATGTTGCTGCTTCACTCTTCTGGTTATGCTTTGCATTATGCTTGTTTGAGTTTAAGATGTAAAAGCCATTTAATGGAATTTAGTAATTAATTTATTACAGACAGATTTATATGGAGAACGCTAATGGTTTCATTTACAATAATGTTCATGAATTGTTATAAAGAATCTACAATGATGCATTTCGGTCAATAAAGTGTGAAATCTTCATAAATTATCAAATGGCCTGATTTCATTTGAGTCAGCTGTTATTACATCCACCCACAAAAACTTCTTAAGGTGGAATTGAACCTCAGAATGAAATTTTCTGTGTGCCAGGAGAATTTAACTCTGGTTAGCTCCCAATTTTATGAAATCTAAGTTGTATTCAGTTGTGGCCCTGCGAAGGACTGGTGAGCTGTCCAGGGTGCCTTTCGCCCTAAGGCTGATTGGAGATATATATATATATATATATAAAAATATAATTTATTTATTTTTTTTCTCTGAGGGGCCAGGTCGCTTCTTTTGGGGTTGTTTTCATCCAGCAGGTTGCTTTTTTTCTCACACGATCTGGCAACACTGCTTTAAACATAAAAAGTTCTTGCTTCTCGGGGAAATTATAACAATTTAGTCTACTGCTCGTGTTCTTGTGACTCTGACTTATCTTACTTGGAGCTTCCTTAACAACTGCATAATGTGTTGTCCGATTTTTTTTTTCATTTCATCATTTTTTTCCTTTCTTTTACAGTGTTTTTGCTGCATTCCTGAAGGTAACAAAACGTGTACTGACACTTTAGTTTCTAATTTCTTTTCATAGATCTCAGAGTTCAGGCCTCCAGGTTCTGCGCTTGTTTAGTTGCATTTCTCACAGATGCTACTTTTCAGAAAAGAGGTTGCAGGTGCTGCTTTCTTTACTCCTCAAGTATGCATTTATGCTGCTTCTGATCGTTTATTCAAGGTCAATATGACTTACATTGTTCGTTTATGTAAAACAAATGGGTGACCAAAGTAAAAGGTTTTTTTCTTCAAAAGGCATTTTTATATTGTTACATTGACATAAATAAAAGAATCCTTCCCAGCTGGATGCAGCTTGTTATAAGCCAATTATAAATGAAATGAAAGATACTTTATTGATCCCAGAGGGAAGTTGTAACTAAGCTCAGTGTCATATAGGGACTAAGTGAAAGTAAAGAAAGGCTGCAACTCCTCATGGCTCAACAACTCCTCCTCCTCTGCCAGCTGCTCCTAAATATCTAACGTGCTTGATATTTAGATGCTGGTGCATGTCCAGAATAGAGTTTGAAATGTTTGTTTATTATGATCGGTGTGCATCTATCAGTTTTTTTCAGATCTGTGGAAAATTGACCTGCAAAACAAGAAAAATAAAAAGATCAAAATCTTTTTTCATGAACATGGTTTCTGCCAGTCTTGGAGGTCTTTTCAAAACAAGCCTGATGCATTATGTATGTGACTAACACACCTCCCAAAAGACAATATTTATTCATTCATTCATTTATTCAATCATTCATTCATTCAGTAACGTTAGTGAGGATGGGGGTTATGTGGTACACGGAGGATTATGCAAGAAGACATGAAACTGATTTCTGGATGTACTGGAGTTTGCTTTGGAGGGTGACCCAGAAAAATAGTTGCAGTAATTTGGTTGGGAAATGATAAAGTCTTACATTAACCTTCCTGTTATGCTTGTTTCTGAGAAAGGGTAATAATGTTTCAGTGCCAGTTTGACCGAGGACCTGCATGGCTATCCTAAAATGTCAGAAAGAAAAAAAGTAAATTTTAAAATTTTATTTTATATTTCTATTCTATATTTATCAAATAAACACAAATGTAAAATATAATTTTTTTTGTCATGTTTGCTTGATGTATTTTTAAGGATAAAGACCACTATATTTCCTCTTTTTTTTTAATGCAAATGTTTTGCAGATGTGAACAGCAGTTTCCTAATTTACTGCATAATAAAAATGTACTCATAATTGATCTTAAGATTGTCTTTATCCTCAAACATCTTCAGCTATGTCATTGTCACAGTCAAAGATTAATTTATCCCTTTGCCATGGTTGTCATTTGTTTACTTCTGCGGCTCATGACAGTTTGCTACATGTAGCTGCAGAATGTGGTGCTGGTAGATATGGGAAATGAGCTATTTATATTTTATATATTTGTTTCACCAATTAAGGCCAGCAGAAGAAGTTTCACACCAAAAACATGTTTAATTTTTTTTTCTTTTTTAATTTTTAGAATTAAAAAAAGATTCATTTGACCTGCAACATAACAGAATGATTAAAGTTTCAGTGGAAGAGACTGAAGGGGGAAAGCGGCAAATTTTTAAGTGGAATGACAGGAATTCTGAAGATGTTGTTCTCAGATGTAAGGAGGCTGTCAGAGGTTGTGGACATGTGAGGAAGAGTCAAGCTCATTACATACTCTGCAAGAATTGAAAACTTTTTCAGTTGAAATGACAAAACCAAGAAAAAAATTAGGTCTGGTCATTTCATACTTCATGATAAGCTGAGTCCATGAAGGAATGGGGTCTAGTGGCAGGGAATGTGTTGGCTCAGTTATTTGACACTAAACTGTAAACTTCCTGCATGTCAGGGCAGGATGTGTTTAAACACCACATGTTGTATAGATTTTTTGTACTTTCTCACCACCTTGAACAGCTGTTCATTAAAACTTCAGTTTTGTTGAATCTTTCATATCAGCAGAACAACAGAAATGACAAATTTCAGCTTCTTGTCTCTCAGTACAAACCATGCCCACTTCAAAGTTCAAACTAATCACACAATTGTTCTTGAGCACAGAGCTCAAGAACCAGATGCAATTGTTGGGTCTCTGGGAGTCCCAAGCAAAAGTTCACAGAGTCCTTGCTGAACAGCGTTACCCTTTTATTATGATATTGTACTTCTAACAGAGATATGCAATTACAGTCGTCCTCAAATTTATTCATGCTCTTTCATTAAAGAAAGAATTTACGACAGTCACTCAAATAACTGCAGACTGAAAAAAGAAACAATAACTAAAAATTTGAGAAATTATAATTTAGTGAAAGCAGACATTGCTTTTTTATTTTTTGTTTTTTTCATTTAATTGAGTTTAAGAAAAAAAAACAAAACAAACAAAAAAATCGGTCCTGGACAAATTAGAGCATTTTTCTGATGAACTATGGGACAAAATACCTGTCAACAGGTGCAGAAGTCTGACTAGGAGGAACAGAAACTATCCGACTGTAGTGGAAACATCCAGGGATTGTTCCACAAAATATTAGTGTGGGAGTGATGTAACATATATTATTTTATTTATTTGCTTTTGGAAAAAAAAAAAATTCTATTGAACCAGAATTAGAAAACAATGTAATGATTTTCATAAATTTTTTATTTATTCTTACTTTTGTTAATTTAAGCTTATTTCAAAGGCAGTTGTTTTTTTTTTTTTTTCCTTATTGAACAGGAAGGTTTGAATACATTTGAGGATGACTGTATGTGTAGTGGTCGTATGTACCCTTCTTGCTTATGAATTCCATCATTTAGCTTTCTTAGTTTGACACTGGAGCTGCAATAAACAGCTTTAAGTTCCTTGTTCTTATTTTCAGACTCTGGGTAGTCGTCAGGAGGACAGTTGAGCTGCTATGAGCTAAATTAGTTTCTGGATTATCTGCACTTCTTATCTGAAAGAGGTAAGATAGATAGAAAACTTCTCAATTTTATAAACCTGCTTGTTCCTGTTTGTTAGAAGATGCAACGCTACTGGGAGCAAGACTGAGAGGTGGAGGACGGGCCCTTTTAGGGAGGTCTGTAGTGTTGGTCACTGTCATTGCAAACTCCTGATTGTCACTTCCCTGTTTTGATTTAGAGTTGACAGTCCCTCAGAAGGCCTCTTCTGCCTCGGGGCCCCAAACGTTGTCCTGGTTTGCTTCTCTGATGCAAACAAAATGTCGCTCAGATGGTGTGAACACAAACAGAGAACTTTGTTTCTGTTCATGAGGAGTGTGAAGGGCTCTGATGTAGACTGGTTGAAGGTTGAGGCTGAAGTTGTGAGCAGATTTGGTGATTAATTTTTTGTTATTATCATGTCATTAATTTGGAGACAATTTGCCTCCATCCATTATCTTATCTCATCGAACGCAACTGTTGAAAGTTCTTATGTGAAAAGTGCTGTACAAATAAACTTGCCTTGCCTAAAGAATCGGTGGAAAAGTAGATCTGGACGTCGTCAGCACAGCAATGCAATGATGTAGCCAGTAGGGAGCAATAATTCCCGGCTGCAGCCTGGAGAATGGGACGAGCAGGATATTAGGCGGAGTTGGATGTCAAATGGGCATGGTTAGATGGGTAATGGGTGTTAGGGGTTAGGATTAGGGTTAGCAATGTCCACCAATCAAAATGTTGAAGGGGCGGGGTTGGACATCCAGCCCCGTCCAAGATCCACCCCCGCTTCATTCTCCAGTCTGCAGCAAAGACCCTCTCGTAGGGAGAATATAGAGGATGAAGAGGAGAGGACCAAGTTCTAAACTTTGGGGGCCACCTTGGGACAAGGAGGAGACGGCTTGATGTGGACAAACGGTTGTCTGTTTTTTGAGACATGATCTTAAGCAGGAGAGAGCAGGGTATCTAATCTTCAAGGAAGATTCTAGACAGGACACAGTTCCTGCTTTAAAAGCCCAAACAATCAAGGCTGAGTCATGCATACTACATAATACACTAAATATTTTAACATTATTCCTACGTTCTAACAACACACATTACATGTTGCAGCATTGTAACAATACATGTCCTATAGTGTGCTGCTAATGACTAACTGGGAAAGGCTATATCAAACACATTATATTTACCATAATACACTCAAAACCCATCAAGCTACCATCATGTCTCCTCTTGTTCTGCAGCATTGTGGTGACAAGATGTTAAACACTGGATTTTGTCAGCATGTGAAAGGAGCTCCTGAATGGCCAAAGGCTGGTTAGAAATCGGCTTTTCTTTCAGTGTTTGATTGACCAACAGCCTTAACATGTTGGTTTCCCTTCTACAATTTTTCCCTGCTAACACAGAACAGGGATGGGGGGGGTATTCAAAAATCCAGCTATATGACATGGGTGGGCCCTGCGATGGACTGGCGACCTGTACAGGTTGTAACTTTGACAACGATTGCTGGGATAGGCTCCTGCTTCTGGAAAATGGATGGATGGATGGATGGATGGATGACATGGGTGGGATCCTTTTTCTCAATAATCTCGTCAACAATTATAAAAGATATCAACCACTACACATCTCTATTTTGGCTTTGCCTCAATGGAGGAAAAGCTTTGTCTAAACTGAGCCCAGTATGACAGCAAGATTAGATGTAGTCATAAGGGGTCAGCCTTAAATAGTGTGGGGGTGTGTATCAATTAAGTGGCTGATATAAGCTTTCTCTGCTTCAGTAGATCTCAGCAGAAAGTCAGGCTCAGGTCACTGGAGATTGGACATGTGGCATCTTGCTGGGCTGCACACGGCGGAAATGAAAAGCAGCTATAATAAAAGCGCAAATGGAAGCTCTGATGTTTGTAGTTCAACATGTGAGAGTCGTCTCTGCCATCTCTGTTGCAGCCCAGTTTACTGCAGTAATAGATGCCAAAATAACACAACTTCACATCAAGCAGAAAATAATAAGCCAATAAAATACCAGACACACATTTTAAAGGCTTTTTTCTTATTTATTGCAAAACACACAGAGCAAAACAGTCTCTAACGTGCAAATAAATACGCTCTCTTTCTGAAAACAGGATAATTAACCATTACCACGAACATAGAAGCTAAATCAAACTCGCTTTGAATGTGTCCTGGCATATTACACATAAACAACATGGTGCACAGTCAGAAGGAGCCGTGGAGGCGTTGTATATCTGCGAGGCCAAATCTGCCTCCAGCTCTGCTTTCTTTTATGTTTCAGATGCACCTTATCCCTTCACGGTGAACATGAGAAGGCCATAATATGTGTGGCTCCTCCATTGCAAGAAAACAAAGGCAGCATAACATAATCAGTGAGTCGCAGCATGTGTTTGCACCAACGCTTACCCTGCGGTACCTCTCTGTAGGTGATGATCCTATACTTCAATCCCAGCGTGTTCCGATGTATCCTCCTGAGGTGGGTTCGCCTCCTGGGCTTCGCTGTCATGTATGGCACTATCATCCTCAAGCTGTACAGGTACTGTGGCATTTATTTTGTTTTCATGGATGTTTTTGAAAGCAAAAAAACGAAAAACTAAACAACTCCCACTTCCCTCCTTTCACTCGATCACCTCGCTTCTCCTTTGTCCTTATGAATTCATCTTTATCAGTGTCAGTAATTCAGCTCCCGTACAGAAGTGTGTGCAGACTCACCTATAAACAGATTTTGAATTTCACATCAGGTCTGATATTTCTTTGTCTGTCTGCTCAAGCACCTGTTCACACACATGCACTCTGGCTTCATGCAGCTCCGAGGAAGCGATACCAACATTGCGGAAGGAGGTCAAAGGCGGGCCAGAGTGTTCACTTGGCAAAATTACCAATTAGATTTTTTTTCCTGAGCTCGATGGATGGGAGAAGATGCCTCGGGGGCAAACTTAAAGCTGGGTCCCTCCGAGTATCAGAGATTAGAAAGATTTGTCACAGTCCAGGGAGAGAGTGCGTAAGACGAGCACAGAAAATGGAGAAAAGACTGCAGTGTGTGTCTTGGTGGGGATATTTATGATCGGCTATGTATGTCCCTTTATACAAAAATTCTACTTTAGTACCTTCTTTTTGGCTTTGCTGCAATTTTAACTTCCATTGTGTTTGAAAGGGAGTCTGTATAGACAGAATAGCTTAGAAATAAACTTCCTGTACATCAATTCTCACATTTAAGTCGGTAAATTAAAATAAATCTTGTGTTATCTTTTACGAACCTGATTTTCCAATGACATTAGGGCATTGGATAAAATGTAAATAAAAACAAAATGCGGTGATTTGCAAGTCCTTTTCTGGCAATATTCTCTTAAATACACCAGAAAGACACAAAATTTCATTGTCAAATTGACATATTTTTGCAAATATTTACTCAATTTCAATTTCATGTCTGCAACATGGTGCAAAACAGCTGGGATAAGAGCACGATGTTTCCTTTAAAAAACACTCAATCAGCACATAGGTACGGAGGACACTAATTGTCGAAGCTTTTTAGGTGGATTTCAGTCCCGTTTCTGCTTGATGTATGACCTCAGTCGTTGGGTAGTCCACAGTCTCCATTTTTATTTATAATGTACCTGTTTTTTTCAGCAAAAGACACGTCTGGACCGCAGTCAAGCCAGTCTAGCACCGGCACTCATTTACTCTTTGTTGTTGTGACACATGCTTGGCATTGTATTGCTGAAATAAGCAAAGGTTGTCTCTGTAAGAGAGACATTGTTGCTCCCAAGATTAAATGTACTTTTCAGCATTCATGGTGACTTCACAGCTGTGGAAGTTATCCGTACCATGAAGAAGGCTTTACCTATGCTCAAATGGCAACCTCCAGCGGGAAAAAGTGAAGTCTTTGCGGAAGTGCATAAAACTGCATCCTCCCCCTCCCCTAGAGGCTCCAAAACAGAACCAATCCCCATAGACTCCCATGTTGAAATTGCCAACTTCACAGCAGAAATAAACATGTTTACAGTCTGGTACAAAAATCCATTTTAGGTTTAATAAGTCAGGTTCTCCTTCATTAAAACTGTGGCCGGAGTGAATTTTTTTCTAACTTCTCTGTTTAGAAGTAATTTCAGCATATTTTAGTGCCTTGTCCTTTTGATTGACAGGTACTCGATCTCCTGCCACAAGAAGGCAGAGTGTATCACAACAGCAGTGTTTAGCTGGTTAACAGTGTGATTTAGCTTTAGCCCGTCTATCTCCTGTAGCTGGTTAGCTGGTTAGCTCCCTTTAGCTCCTGTTAGCTCAGCTCGCTCTTAGGTAGGTCGGAGTTTACTCTATGTCAATTATCAACCCCCACACTCACAGTCGCCGTCTCAGCTGTACCTCTTCACACATTTTTTGGTTTTCCAGGAGAGACGACACACATGACACTGCCAAAATGGCGATGGTAGGAACCGCCCAATGAGATTTAATTCAGCTTTTCAGAAACCTATGGGTGACGTCGTATAGGCTCTGTCCTTCTTTACAGTCTATGCTTATGCTCCATTATTCATAATAATATGCACATCCAGGCCAAACGTTATCATATGTTGCTGTCCACGTGTCCTTTACCTTGTCATGGTAGGCAATTCTTCCACTAGAAGGCAGTGCAGAGTTAACTTCCAAGTTCTGACAGTTTCAGTAGCAGTAAACAGTATCCAAGCAAACTTTGTTAAGCACACTAAAAACAATAGTTACTGACCAAAGTGCTGAACAGTAAGAATGCATAAAATATTTAAAAGACATTAAATAAATTTACCGAAATAACGAACATGATGGAGGAGACCAAGATAATGAATGTTCCCAGAAAGACATGAAAAGAGGCGCTACAGTAATCTGTAGTGGTCTGTGTGGTTATTAAATACGTCACAGCTTCTTTACTCCTTTCGCTGGTTTCATGTTAGCTAGACAGCAGAATACTGCCCCACAATTTCTACTGGTACAGCTCCATTTGCATGGCTTGGATACACATCTGCAAGCACTGAGACAACAAACATGCATATTTAACATTAACTATAAATAATGCCAACAAATCCCTGATCATCACAGATAACAATGCTTTTTCTGTTTATCCTAGAAGACAAAATGTCCATGATCCATAAACAAATCTGTACCACCTTGTATCATTTCATCTGAGATGAGCTCAGATTGAGTACCTTTCTGAATGTTGTTGTTATCTGGCTTTTCCATTAAATAGTAGAGTTTTAACACAAACTTGTAGGTGTAGTGTATAGTCGCCGGCAGTGGTTTCCCAAAGTGTTCCTGAGACCATTATAATCTTTACAGAATGATGTCAGTTTTAATGCAAAGCTACCTGAAAGACTGAAGGACACACATTGTTCATTGTTTGTGGTTTTCAGCCTTCCTATAGAGTCCTTTATACGAGAAATTTCTCCAGATTTCCTGCATCTTGTGATGATATTATAAACTATACATGATAAAAATCCCTAAATTCTTTGCAATATTACTTTAAGAAACATTCTTAAACATTTTCTCACACTGTTGTTCACAGAAGTGGTGAACATTGCCCCATTTTTGCTTGTAAATGGATTAAACTTTCATGGATGCTCCTTTTATACCGAATCATGATGCACACCTGTTTCCAGTTAGCATGTTCACAACAAGTGTATTTTCTGCATTCCTCAACTTTACCAGTCTTTCAAACCTTTTTAACTTAAAGTTTGACTTTTGAGCTTGTGTTTGCACAAAAAGTCCGCTGTACAAACATGTAAAATGGCAAAAGAAAATCTGAATCTAAATCTGTTTCTGCTGTCCAAACATTTAGATTCATAATAAGAGAATATTTGAAAAATAAATAAAACAAAACAAAATAAACAAAACTACAAAATGAATAGGTGTGACTTAAACATTTGGTCTTTGCAGTGTTTTCAAGGGAATAAAGTTGAAAAGGATTTGCAAATCATTATGTTCTGTTTTTTTCTTTTTTCTTTATTGCTTTCAACAGCATCCCAACCTCATTCATCTGAACAAAAATGTTTCTTTCCTTCTTTCCTTGAATTCATCCTGCTGCAAGAGCATAATAAATGAATCCAGCATGAATAAGCTGAAGTAGCTCTGCAGTTTCTCCTTCTCCTTTTCATTAAATTGGGCATTTTAATGAGCAGAATAATAATAAGTTTTATCCAGGTGCTGTATTGTGATTACACCCAGCAGTTTCTTTTTATTCATGCCATTTCTGCCCCCCCCTTCCAGGGTGTTGAAGGTGTTTCTGTCCCGCACGGCTCAGAGGACGCCGTACATGACCAGCTGGCGGGTCCTGCGGCTGCTGGCGGTGATCGTGCTGGTGGTGTTGTGGTTCCTGGTGGCCTGGACCTCGGCTGTATGTGAAAATCCAGAACTGAGCCGGGCGCTCATTGCCGCCGGTATTACTCCAGAAGGAATGCAGTTCAGCATGTGTCTGCTGGATCGGTGGGACTACATGATGGCAGTCGGTGAGTTGAAGGTTTCAATTCAATTCAATTCAATTCAATTCAATTCAATTTAATTCAATTCAATTCTAGTCAATTCAGGTTTATTTATATAGCGCCACTTCACAACAATGTCGTCTCAGGGCACTTCACACACATTTAAATTCAAGCCAGTTCATAACAAATAGCCCAACTAATAGAAACTAACTGATCAAATCTAGACTTCGATCCATTCCCCCATCTGGAGCTGCATGAGGCGACAGAGGGAAGGAAAATTCTCTTTAAACAGGAAAGTAAAACCTCTGGCAGAACCATCCTCAGAGAGGGAAGCCATCCGCCTTGACTGATTGGTGTGGAGATGACAGGAAACCACATGGTTTCTGTATTTTCTGAATTTTTATTAGAAACAACCTGGAGGGAAAACGGTACAGAGTGAAAAACATCAAATGTTTGGATCTAGTTCTCTTAGATCTGGTTTGAGATTAAGTTGAGTTAAAATAAGATTGTGCGATAATGATGATGATGATGATGATGATGACTGTGAGGAAAAAATTGCTATTGGGACCACAGTTTGATGTCTTCTGTCAGTTGCCCCCATTAGGAGTAACGATCGCTGTATCTTACCGTCATCTGTCGGGCCAACCTTAATAATCGCCGTCACCTTAACTCTCCGCTTTGTCATTCCTGTTTTTGTCTCCTTCCTTGATATTGTCAATATCTCTGCTGCACACATGTCCAAATGGAATAAATCCCAGGTCTCTTTCCTTGCCAAATTTCAGTTTTACATTTTCATCACCAGAATATAGCGGTTCATTGGGACATAATGAACTTTGTCTTCTACAAAAATCCCATAATATAGAAAAGCAAAGTAAATGGGAAAGAATAGGTAAAAAATAAATGGCTAAAAATGAGCAAATTCCTCAATGAAGTTAAGTAAAGAAAGTCAAGAAAATATTAGATTATAAAAAGTACTTGCAACTGAAAATGTATACATAAAAAAAAAAAAAAAAAGTGAAGGAATACTCGAGAAACAATATTTACTCACTGGGAAAAAATACATATTTTTAAAAAAATAAAAAAACAAAATTTTAAATACTCAAATATGTCTAAAATGACAAGAAAATGCACATAATATTTAGTCATTTATCTTTCATGTTTATCAATCAATCAATTGAACATAATTTGTACAGCACTTTATAATCCCTGAAATGCAACTCAAAGTGCTTAACATTAATATGTAATGAACATGTCCCCCCCTTCCAACTTCCTTTCCTTTCCTTTCACAAGTTCATTATTGTTATATATATATATATATATATATATATATATATATATATATATATATATATATATATATATATATATATATATATATATATATATATATATATATATATATATATATATATATATATATATATATATGCATACATGCCCAGCCATCCTGCAGAGTAAACTCGTTTCAGCCGCCTGTAAATGAGATCTAGTTCTTTCGGTCACGACCCACAGCTCATGACCATAGTTGAGGATAGGAACATAGATCGACTGGTAAATCTAGAGCTCTGCCTTCTGGCTCAGTTCCTTCTTCACCACGACAGATCAGAGTCTGCATTACTGCAGATGCTGCACTGATCTGCCGCAAAAAATAACCATTTAATTGAAATCCTGAGACAAGAAACGTGTAAACAAACATTTTGCTTACAATAAAACTATGAATGTACCTTAGAAAAGCAAGTTTTTCTTGTCAGATTTGTTAAAACGTTCCAACTTGAAAAAAGAAAAAGAAAGAAAGGAGAAGTTATCTATATTTAAAGTAGAGGTGAGACTTGATTAAAACAATTCATCTAAATAATTAGAGGCTTTTTAATGAATTAATCTTGACTAATCACATTTTAATCGCATAACATTTGTTGCCCCCTAATTTATTTATTGTTTTTTTTTATATTTAAATAGATTTTAGTTAATTACTGAATCAAATAATAGACAGAGATATTAATATTGTAAACTCAGGTTTTATTAAGGTCTTCAAAATGCACATAATTTTAAAACAGTAAGAAAGATCTAGAAAATGTCCCTGACCAAGTTAGAGTCATTTTAAATACTTTAAGAAACAGCTCCAGTTCTTCAGCAATTGTTAGTTTACAACATGTCACAGTACTTTTAACATTTAAAACATATTCTTTCACATTCTTCATTAATAGACATTAATATCTGCCAGGGCAGATCAGCCGGAGGGATTTTCTGGTCATGCAGCAGAGGTAATCATTGCCTACTCCAACTGCAGCTTGAAGCTGGATGCTGCATGAGGACCGAGCTTCTTGTGTTATCTTCTGGACGGGGGAGGGGCTTATGCAGCAGCTAATCTTCACATTCTTTCACGTTATTCACCAAGAGACTCCTATATCACCAAAAAATTCCCTAAACCTGTTGATAATCACTTTTTCCTAAGACAGACTCACTAGCAGAGTCTGCAAAACTATAGCGCCAATGTTGCTAAGATAGTAACAGGTGCATCAGTGTAATTGGTGTACCAAATGTTTGTGCACTGACAAATATTCCACGATTAAATGCTTAATTTTTCAATAATTAATCATCATAATAAACATATTAAAGTCCCACCTGTCATTTTCAGTGATGTGACTGATAACAGACTTTTACACATTTAACACATGTGGCACCTGTAGACATCTGCAACGAAGTTTTGGTTACTCCACAAAATAGTTATTTATATCATCAAAATAAGTATGACTTGTTGACATTGTTGTGCATTTAGCTGCTTTTACGAGACATCTTCTGAGTTACTGATCCAGCAATACATTTGAACTATGTAAGTACTAGTAATGGTTGTAAAATGTGGTAGATTTTACACGAAACACCACGCTTGAAATGAAAGAACTTGTGATTCAACAAGAGATCCAACATTTCCCTCAGGCTGCAACACAACTGCAGAAGAAACTACAGGACTCTCACTCCTCCTATTTGCCAGAACATCTGACAGCATTATCACTATAGCCAGTTTCAGCTGTGCATTGTGATTTTATTAAGACTTAGAGGAAGTTAAACATTATGTTTGAGCTATATACATCCAATTGCTCAGTTACTCTCTACTATTGCTTTATCCTGCATCGTCTGGATTACGAGGCAGGTGAACGTCGGAGGTGAAGGTACAGCTAAAAAGCCAAGGAGCTAACAACAAAACTCAAAACAAGGGACATAGCTGAGGCGGTACCTCCAAGAAATAATGATATTAACAACAAAGATCTGGCAACAAACAATGAGCAATGAGGAGAAACAACGAACAGGTGACTACACAGAGATCCAGTAGACAGGAGAAACAGAGGACACTTAGATGCAACGGCATGCAAAACAATCAAAACTACTGAGTAGAGGAAACAAGTAGCAGATAAATAAATAGGAAACACAAACATTCAAGTTGTTAACGCAAGGAAAATAAACAGACCAAAATAACCAAAACCCACAGAACATAACAGTCTACAATAAACCTTCTATCAATTCAATAATTTATCAGGATATGATGAAAGATCATCTTTTTCTTTCATGATGAAAGGCTAATGGACTTGATTAATTGCTAATCAATGATAATGAATGCCTCTAGATTTGCTTAGTCTGCGGCATTCAGGTGTGTATTTGCACAATGCCAAAGAGGAAAGATTTCAGCATTGAGTTTCAGAGAAGCAATTGTTGCTGCCCATTGATCTGGGAAGAGTCAGAGGGGGTTGAGTTTACTTTCAAATTAATCGGTTTCTACCTAAAGATGAAGCTCTTACTTTTTGCTCTAGTATGGGGTGTCAGTGGGTTTGAGCCCTGCTCCTCAATGCTGCTTCAGCCCTGTGGGGGACACGATTGAGAGTGCCATAGTACGTTATGAGCAGACTGATGACTGATGACGATGATTATGATTATGATTCAGATAACAGCTTTGTTTTGGGTCAAGCTAAGCTTCGTTTGGCTCAGCTTTGAGTCTTTAGTGGTCTCTGTTGGACTCCGAAACAGCCAAATCGGGGGTCAGTTTCCACCAAAACCGAGCAACCGCTTCTCCAAGATGTTTCCCACTTACCGATGAGCTCCAGAACCATGACCAGCTCCAGTCACGGTCCAGTGCTGCCACACATGAGTTCGAGTGCTAGTTACTCAGCAAAATTTGCGAGACACCAGGAAACCGCACACATCAAACAGCAGAAACCCATGTTGTCTATTATTACCACTTGGTTTTTTTTATTTCATGTATCATGTTTTACTATATTTATTTATTGATTTAAGTAGGCGTTTTTATTTTACCTTATTACCTTGTATGTAAGTTATTTTTATGAGTGCATGAGCAGTTGGTGTTCACAATTCCCTTCGGGATTAATAAAGTATCTATCTATCTATCTATCTATCTATCTATCTATCTATCTATCTATCTATCTATCTATCTATCTATCTATCTATCTATCTATCTATCTATCTATCTATCTATCTATCTATCTATCTATCTATCTATCTATCTATCTATCTATCGTCCTCTGCGGGCCGGTCCCACGCCCAGATAAATGCAGTGTGTTGTTTCAAGAAGGGCATCCGGTGTAAAATATATGCCAAAAGTTCATCTCTGTGATGATTCACTGTGGCAACGCGTACAAAAGGACAAGCTGAAAGTGGAAAAAACAACAACTTTCTGCTCTGGTCACATAATATTCTGCTTCATCTTCATCATCATGCAGAAATGTCTCTTAATTTTTCGTCATGCAAACAGGAACTCGGCCAGCAGACATCTCACAATGCATCCACTTATAACAGTTTTGTTCTGCTGCCAATGATGTGAGGGATAATAATAAATATTGTGACAGAGGAAATATTCTCCAAGCAATAAGGAAGCACTTTGTAGTGCTCACTCCCTGATCAATAATCTTAATAAAACACAGACATGATTTGTTTGGCTTGAGACGCATTCACTAAGGCTTTATTTGGCAATAACTAATAATTTTCTCCACAAAGGCCTTTCAGAAGTCCATCACTGAGCAATGAGAAAGATTAATCTCACCACCTAAAACACTAAGAACAGCTACCAATCTTTGCAGAAGTGGATGTCCAAGCAAGTTCAGCCCAAGGTTAGACTGTGCAGTGCTCAGATAAAGAGCTACATCTGAGACTCTGCAGACCTTAGTTTGCATATTAAATATTACAGACCATGCAGTGCAGTTAGAAATGGACTGAAAACGGATCGTTTGTTTGTTAGGCTTGAAGGAGGAAGTCTCTTCTCTCTAAAAAGATAATGGCAGCACAGCTTAGGTTAACAGTTGTACGTGATCAAACTAAAAGATTCCTGGGACCATGTCCTTTTAATGGACCAAACCAAAGTTTGTTCTTGATGCACATATGTGAGCACCTCTGTTGAAAGCCAAACGCAGCATGTCAGCACAATCACCATGACTGTCAAGTATGGGAGTGGAGGGACCATGATCTGGGCTTTGTTTTGCACCTACAGGACCTGGACACCTTGCAGTCACTGAGTTACACACAACTTCCTCTGTATAGCAAAGTATTCTAGAGTCCAGTGTGAATCTTTCTGACTCCTAAAGCTTGGCTGAAATCCATTCATGTAAAAGAACAGTGATCACAAACACAGATCCAGTCAAGATCCAGACTTTAATCTGATTAAAATGCTGTTTTGGGGCCTCATAAGACTTGTGAAGAAGCTAGTAAATGCAAGCCTAAATTAAATAAATCAACATTGTGAAGAAACAGTGATGTTAGAAGTTGATAAAGTCAAATTTGTTGTTTTTAAAAGTGGTTTTAAATGCCACTGGATCAGTTTTCAGAAACTAGTTTGGCTTAGTTCAAAACATGTAGTTGCTCATCTTAGTCATATTTATTACATCTTAACTATTTAACCTCTTGCTTTACTGTTTGGTGTAGCATATTTTACAGACAATGTGGTAATAAACCCGGGTCATCTCTACCGCTTGGTTAGGGTGTGCAACATGAAAAGTAAATTATTGCAATGCCATTTCATGTTTGACCATTTAACTATTAGTATACTATTATATAAATGTGCAAAGAAATATTTTTCTCTTGCTTGTTTTTTTACATGATACTTTAAACCAAAACACTGAGAGAAGGTGCCTTTTCGACTAAATGTATAATGATCTGAAATTATAATCTGAATGACTAAAGAGATAACGGTAATGATCACATACCTTTGCCAATAAGTACTAATGATGCTGAGTGCTTGTAAATGTGTGAGAGTTCAGACCACGGTTTGGTTGCTTACAGGCTGTGACACATTTGCAAAGTGCTGTTTCCTGGAATAGGCTGCTGTAAATTAAATTTCATACGAATGCTGGAAAGTTCTGCTGACGGTACAGTATCTCATGACCTTTCTACCTTTGGGACAAATTGTATTTGTGGAAACATATAAGGCTCCTGAGTGGTTTTAAGTCCTGAGGCGCCGCTGACATAACTAGAGGAAATTTTTGTTAAAAAAAAAGAAAAAAAAAAAAAAGAAGGATTACTCGCAACCTCAAGGAATTGAGTCTCTAGTGGCTCATCTACACTTTTCTCATTCACTTCTTCTGGAAATGGTGCTGCTCTGACACTTTAGAAGTGTTTAGAGATGAAAATATGTCTGTTTTGTTCAAATTTGGACTGAATTAAACAGCTGTATGTCAGTAGAAGATCTGGTATAAATGTGCTAATCGTCCCTGCTTTGATATGTTTACTGTTGATAATGAATAATTTTTTTCTTAAAAAAACATAAATGTTCCCTTTTTTCTCAACAATATGAACAACATCTTTTAGGTCCGCCACATTTAGAAAAACCTTTGCTCTGTAAAAAGATAATGTTGTGAATTTTAATGAAAGGAGCCACATTTTTATTCACCTTTCCTTCCAAAAATCACTTTAATGAGTGCTCCTGCATGTTAACAGTGGAATAAAAAAGATGACTGGCCAACCGTTTACCACAAGCATGTCTCCAGGGTGCCTACATGGGAATCTTTCCCAGAGAAAAAAAAAGTGTAACAATGTGAAGAAAAGCTCAAATCAGACAAAACTAATGGCTTATTATACCATTTTTGAATATGCTAGACCTAAATAGTTCATGCTCAACCCAGATTTCTGACTCGGTACAAAGCAGTTTTCAAATTTATTTCACACTCAGTATAAAAACACAACCGAAATCCATCTTTAAGTGTTCTTTAAAAGCAGCAGTATCGAGCAGTCTCTGCATAAAGTAAGTGATTGGAGAGCAGCCAGCAGACGAGTGGCCTCAGGAGTCAAATGATTCTCCAATTTTGTGTGCATTTCAGATTTTATTTGCAAAGAAGTGAAACTGTTGTCGTCTGCAATGGTCACCGTAGTGAATACCAAATGTATGCTTGGATGCAGCCCCCCTGACATAGCCGCTGCACCTCAAGAGGCAACCTTGCAGGAAAAAATATGACAAAACGTAAGAAAAAGCCGCCTGTCTGCTATTAATTCAGCCTCTTTATGACACAAATCCAAACTTTTCTCGTAGAGATGAACGAAAGCGACTCAAATGCTATGAAGTTTTGTCCCTCAAGTATCCCTGAAGGCCCAGACGGCCTTGAATGTGCACGTGTTGGAGTACAGGATCTTAAATGACAGATTCTAGAAGCAGGAGGCAGTGATGTGCACCTCAGTGGAGCCAGTCTGACAGCAGGGGAGACTAATCCTGTTTGGAAGGAGGGAAAGGACGGATCCCCGAGAGAGGCTCTGAAAACTGATAGACGGGCAGACGGAGGGAGCGAAGTGGCAGCAAAAGGAGAAGAAAGAAGCCTGTGAAGTGGGAAGCTCACAGCGATGCATCCAACGGTGCAGAGTGTTTTCCAGCAGCACAACTTGAGAGGAGGAGAAGACGGGGAGGGGGCCTGTGGCGGGAGGACAGCTGAGGACACTCTGGAGAAGGAGCAGAGGAACAGCGACTGCAATGACAACTTCCAACACACACATAAGGAGCTAAACAGTGAGAATCCCTCTGGTTGTGTGAGGATGAGATAGGAAATGAAGCAGCCCTGCTGTTTGCTCTGACAGCCTGAGAGAACACACGCTAATGTGCAGCACTAAAGGACAGGAAACACCCTTCAAAGCTGCTTTGGAGGATTTTAACAATGTGCCGTTCCACACTGATAATGATAATAAGCTGTTAATATGAACTTCCAATTAGGCTGCATTAGCTAGAACTGTGTTCTCTATTTGTTCTGCTTGTTCTACTGTGTTCTACTTCTCTCAGTGCATCCCAGTTCAGAGGCTTACTACCAAAGATGGCTTTAAGTGGGAGAGAAGCTTTGAAAAGCCCTCACCCACAGCAGGTGCTGCTAGCTTTGTCATGTTTGTGTGCTTTTACTTTTCCATTTAGTCTTCAGTGTTTAGTAGCCGTGGAAAGCGAAGGCTTTTCAGCAGCACGCAGCTCTGTCATGGCTTTGGTCTGTGGTGAGAAACAGCGTTTCAGCCTGTAAGTTCAGGTTCATGTAAAAAAAAAAAATTCTGTTAAACTTTGAAAACCTTTGAGGAAACTGGGAAGCACCATTCATTATTGAGATTTGCTCTTCGTGCTAACATCTAATTCATTTAGTCTGTCTGATGTCAAATATCTGATCATCACCCTGATTAAAGTAGAGTAAATAGGAGGAGGTTTTTGTACGTGTTTTTGTTAAAAATTATATTTTATTAGATTTTCCTTCTTTTCTCTAATCTAGTATTTAATTGTTTTCTTATTTATAGATAATTTTTTATTTGGGGGTGGTGCTGTGATAAGCCTAAGTGGCTTCTGCCTCTAACATGAACATGTTATTTACATTGTCTTGTTTAGCAATTGAAAACTAATTGTTTGTTTATTTTCTTGCTGATTTGTTTAGACTATTACTGTTATTGTAGGTGCGAAATAAAGGAAATAAATAAAGCTAGCCATTTACGACTGATTATTGGATGGCACTTCAGTTGTAGACTTACGATAGGCCAGCTTTACCTTGATGATGTCATACTCAAGCATGTCTGCTTAACTCTGTATCAGCCTAATTAAGTGTTTTGAGCACAGTTTCAATGTGTTGCTTCAACACACTACAAGTTATGTGACTATACTCCAACCAATGACTCATCTGATCCAATGTGCATCAGATATGAGTCGATTTCCTTCAAGGGGTTTTAAAGGAGCTGCTCTCATCACTGTCTCAATGCTTTAAAAGAGGTTTCAATCTTATACTTTCCCAGCGGCATTCTTCAGCATCTACATCCTATTTTCCCATTTAAAAACACTGATTTAGCTGGAAATGTTTACAGATTAGTAACCCTTTTTCAAGTTACAGTATCATCTTCATCTAAATTAGAGTAACAATTTGTATTAATTTAATTCGATTCAGTTCAGCTTTATTTGTACAGCGCCACTTCACAACAGTGTTGTCACAGGGAACTTTATATACACATAATTTCATGTCAATTCATACATATCCTATAAAAGAAACCAACTGATTGCATTGAATCATGACTTCGATCCAATCCCCCATCATGAGCATGCACGAGGCGACAGTGGGAAGGAAAAAAACTCCCCTTTAACAGGAAGAAAACCTCTGCCAGAACCCGGCTCAGGAAAGGGCAACCATCTGCCTCGACTGGTTGGGGTGGAGAGGACAGGAAAGACAGATCAACATGTACAACTGCACTTATTCAGGAAGACCTGCAGAAAAAAGGAGAAATAAGTTAGACGGCAATATTGGCATATATTTATACATTAATACATTAAAGAAATGGAGCAAGGTACTTCTCAGTGCATCAGGTAATGTCCCCATTGCTCCGTACACGGGTCCCGTACATGCAGACTCCAACTCAGGAGCTGCTCATATCCTAACTATAAGATTCATGGAAAAGAAGAAAACAGTAATACGGTGCTAAGAACATTTCCTTTATTTAACACTAAAGGCCCATTAATGCTCTCCTGCGGATGTAAATAAGTATGTTGTTTCTAAGTTTGTCATACGTTGCCGCCTTCACACTTCCATGTGTTTCTTATGTTGTCACGGTTGTTAAGTTAATTCCTCCACTAGTGGGTAGTCCTGAGTTTAGAGTTCACCTCTGTATTCTGGCATCAGAATCAGATACTGGTTGGGGCTGTTAATGCTCTGCTATGCAGTTGTTTTCAACAACCCAACATGCCCACATTCAACACTCACACAGCCTTTCTTTAACAGCTTCCACCATTTCATGGCATTGTTGTCTTATTCTGCTTGTGCTTCTTCCTGTTCCTCTTCTTCTTCTCTGGTTTGTTCCTTTTGGTGGTTTCATGACAACTCTACTGCTCATCACTGCCCCTGCAGTCCTTTATGGTATTGCTCCATTTGCTGCATTGAGGAACAGAAAATGCCAAAATTATTCCTGTAAATGATGCAGTAGAGGGACAACCATGTCTGTCCACCTGCAAATTCATCTTTTGCATCGAGCATGAATGGGCTTCGAGCAAGCGACAACCTCCGGCGGTAAAAAGTGAAGCCTATGCTATGAAGTGCATAAAACTGCAGTCCCCCCTTCATCCGCTAGGGGCTGGCTGTAGAACAGAGCAAATCCCCATAGACTCCCATGTTAAAAAGGCCAGCTTCACGGACGAAATAAACATGTTTACAACCTGGTTCAAAAATCCATCTTTGGTTTATAGGTCAGGTTTACCTTCATGACAACTGTGGGGGGAGTGCATTTTTTTTTAACTCACTCGTTTAAAAGTAATTTAATCTCAAAGTTTGGCATATTTAGAGGCGGGTCCTTTTGATTGACAGGTACCGATATCCAGCTTCAAGTCAGAAGAACGTAGAACAACCGCAGTTTTTAGCCGGTTAACAATGTGACTTAGCTTTAGACCGCTTACCTCCGTTAGCTTGTTAGCTCCCGTTATCTCTGAGTTAGCTTGGTTAGCTTTTAGCTACAGAAAGCTCGGAGTTCGCTTGATGTCAATCATCCACCATGACGCTCATGGCCCCCCTCTCAGCTCCACCTCTTTGCCCATATTTGTATTTTCCGGGTAAGATGACGCGCACGACGCTACCAACATGGCGACGGTAGGAAACGCTCACCGAGCTTCAATTCAGCTCTTCAGAAACCTATGGGTGACGTCACGGAGACTCCGTCCATCTCTTTATATACAGTCTATGGCTTCAAGTAACAGATGACATTGGGAGTCCTGTGACAGCCTTGAACAAATGGCGCCCTTGCAATGCTTCCCCTCAGATGCCTCACATGTAGATTGCCAGCTCTTTAAATGCTTTGAAGCAGTGAGTTGATTTCATGGCAGACATATTAGTGTTTCATTGCTTACATTTCACTGTCCCTAGCTTTACCTGGCAGATTATTCATTGGACCTTGATTTTGTTTATTTTCTTGAAGTGTTTCCACGCTGAACTCTTTGCCAGTTGTTGTCTTTGGCTCTGTATGTTTCCTATATTCACAGTCCATTAGCATCCGATCTCATTACGCCAGTACTTTATACCAAAGCCTTGCAAAATTAAAATGTTCTTTGCTTGTTTTTGTCCTGGAAGTTGGCCAACAGCTTGGTAAATTGACGCTGATTAAACCCCTTTTGAACTGCATTACTGTGGCGGCAGTAATGCATCGCTGCCAGGTGCTGCTTAAAACCTGACAGTCACATACCAACAAGATAGTCACATAAATTATTCAGTTTAATAGAATTAAATAACCATTAAACATAGAAATCTTTGCCAGTCTACAACATACCGATGATTCTGTTATGATTTATAGGCTAGAACGTTGTGTCATAGTTTCAGCAAAGTGTTGAAAACATTCCACAGAGATTTTGCTCTGTATTGACATAACGCTTTACACAAATGCTGCAGATTTTTCAACTGCACATCCATGATGTGAATCTCCCATTCCACCACATCCCAAAGGTCCTCTATTGGATTGCGATCAGGTGACCGTGGAGGCCATTTGAATGATTTTCAGTTGGTAATAACAGGGTCAAAGTGTGCTCATTAGGGGTCCACAGTGTGTATATCAGCAGTCCAGCCTGTCTGGCACCAAGAACCAGAAATGTTGAGTCACTTAAATCCCTGTCAGTGTATGCTCAGAAATATCTCAATAGCCATTGGATATTTTGTCAGTTTTTTTGATGAAATATTTATTTTATTTATTTTTTTTTTTTACGACATCCTCTCTGGAAATTGCTGTCAGGCTATGTGACTGAGGTGAGACGAGATGATAGCAGGAATGTTACAACATGCTGTTGAGGGAGCTCAGTAGAGGGAAACACTAAACACGGTGAAAGTCTTGCAAAATACATAGCTGGATAGCTACGTTTTGAATACTAACTCCAGGATGTGGAGAGGTTGGGTGGAAACAGCTCACCAGATTCTTTATTACACCTAAATTTAAAATTAAGTTCTCTCAAACCAGTGTTCCCAGTGGTGGATGGTGTGTGGAAACAAGGAAGCACATTATGTGTCTGTTTGAAAGTGCAAGATTTTTGGATAAATGTCAATTCTATTTTAAATATAATTCTAGGATATCAAAGATCAAATACTTTTAAAATGATGTACTTTGGTAATATAAAATATTACGTTGTTAGTAATAATTTATACCTGACCAAGATCTTATTGACTGCAGCTAAAAAAAGCCAAAACAAGAAGATGGCTGGGATTGGACCCACTCTTAATTCAATTTCAATTCAACTTTATTTGTATAGCGCCACTTCACAACAATGTTGTCACAGGGCACTTTACATACACGAATCAACATACACATCAATTCGAGCCAATTCATACATATCCTATAATAGAAACCAACTGATTGCATCGAGTCATGACTTCGATCCAATCCCCCATCCAGCATGCATGCGGCGACAGTGGGAAGGAAAAAACTCCCCTTTAACAGGAAGAAAACCTCCGGCAGAACCCGGCTCAGGGAGGGCAGCCATCTGCCTCGACTGGTTGGGGTGGAGACGACAGGAAAGACAGATCAACATGTACAATTGCACTTATTCAGGAAGACCCGTGGAAAAAAGGAGAAATAAGTTAGAAACTGCAATATTGGCGTATATTTATACATTAATATATTAGAGAAATAGAGCAAAGTACTTCTCAGTGCATCAGGTAACATCCCCATTACTACATAAGTAATGGATGGCTAGACTATCCATAACTATAAGAGCAAAGAGCATAACCTGGATAGTACATGCAGACTCCAACTCAGGAGATGCTCATATCCTAACTATAAGAATCATGGAAAAGGAAGGTTTTCAGCTCAATCTTAAAGGTGTGGAGGGAGTCTGCCTCCCTAATAAGGCTGGCGATTATAAGTGAAATTTACTAAATGGAAAGGAGAATCCTTTACAGACAACTGGAAAAAGTGGACATAGTATGACACTAAAGAAAATTAAATTAATATCATGGATTAAGTACCGCACAGTCACAACCAGTAATACTATCAGACCCCACATATATTACATATTATTTTAATTCCTTTTACTTTTAAAAAAAAAAATGTTATTTTCATCATCACTTTTTGTTTGTTATTGATGTTGTTCTTTATATGTTATGTGTGTGTAAGAAGATGTGCATGTATTCAAGCACATAAGGGGAATATTGCACAATGAATATTAATGCATGTGTATTTGCTTGTATATGCATACACTGATATGTGAAGTATAAGTGTATAAATATATGTGTAATCATAGAATAAAATTTATAGTATAAAATAAATCTTGCATAACAAAGATAAATAGGACAAAGGACAGAAAGAAAAAACTGATGTTATTAACAATGTCAGCTGCAAGTGCCCAGAAGGAAGGTTCATCACCTTTTTAATATCTTTTTCTTTTATACAATAACTCTTCATAGAAATTGCTGTAAATTAACAGTGAACGTATGTTACTGCCTGTCGTAATAATTCTACATCCCACACATGTAATTTAACAGCTGATCCTGCCAGTAGAGAACTATAAAACATCTGTTTCAGGCTGTAGTTCTGACAGACACACACCACCCACTCTCGCTCATTGATACGACCAGTGTAGTGGGTTGCTGGATGACAATTCTTATTGTCACACATTTAGCACATTTATAATTGGTGGTCTTTTTCAGGAAAGTTTTGTCTAAAGAAGAACATTATTGTTATAAAGCATATCAAACAGAACAACAAATTATTTGTCATGGATAAATTCTGTAATGTTATTTGTGATAGTCAAATGGGAAGGTCTTTTTTTTCCAGATTTCTGTCAATCAGTCAATCAATCTTTATTTATAAAGCACCTTTCATACAGGGAAAAATGTAGAACAAAGTGCTTTACATTAAGAGCAAAACAAGGACTAAAAACAATATTATCTATCAAATCCTCCTAAGAGGAGCCCATGAAACCCACGTATAGACAACACAGCAAACACAGTAAATTATAACTGAAGAGGCTCTGTCCCAACCCCATCAACTGTGTCTGGAAGCTAAAACACTGGAAAAACAAAAGATATAAAGACCTTTACACCTTTTACTCAATAAAAATTTAAGAGAATAAAAACATCAAATATAAAAAACAATATAACAAGAAGCAATAAAAGAGTAATGAAAATATTAAAATGAGATTACAAATTTAAGAGGATAAAAACATCATAGATAAAAGTTAATATGTGGTAAAAAAAAAAATAAATAAATAAACCAAATTTCAAAAAAGGATAAAAGTAATTATAACCATAACAATGAATAATCAAAAGCTTTACTAAAACGTTTTTTAGTTTTAAGCTGCCTCTTAAACATATTACCAGTCCCAGCTGCCCTCAGGAGCGCAAAACCAATCCATTTACTCCATTATCGTAAACACTGCCTTGAAAACTAACTAAATTATGAACGTAAAGGAGGCAAAAAAACTGACAAAATGCTCTGTATCTGGGCTTCGTATAGAGCAGGGATGGGCAACTCCGGTCCTTGGGGGCTGCAGGCCTGCAAGTGTTCTGGGTTTCCCTGTTGCAAGACATCCTGATACCTGTCAGACGTAATTTGCAGACAGGTGTGGAGCTTGACACCAAGCTCTGCACAAGTCTGCTAATTGCCTGTTGTTTTGAGTCAGGTGTGTTGCAGCAGGGAAACTCTGAACGCCTGCAGGACTGCAGACCTCGAGGACCAGAGCTGCCCATCCCTGGTGTAGAGGATAAATTGGCCTTTAGGGTGTGTTCACACTCTTCTTCATCTAATCCTAGTTGATTGGCTTTGAATGTTCGGTTCAGTAGGGATCGTGTGAATATGCAACAGATCAATAGCTGCGTTTCCATTACAGGTTTTTGCAAAATAAAACTAATATTGATAAAGTTTCGATAAACTACAACTGCAATTTGCAGGTGTTTCCATTGAACAGTGTTTAACACATAAGTCGCAGATCTTGTGAAATCTCATGTGGCTGACGAGATTTTATGACGACTTATACAAGGTTTCCACCTGCATTATTTCAGGGTTTTCTACTTGCTGCTGAGGATTTGCCACGGCCTTTCAAAGCCCTGCTTCCTATTTTCCCTTCTTTTACACATTGTCAAACACTGCTTTTTGCTGTAGTTTGCTCCATATGGCGCCATCTTCCCCGGAAATGAGCTGGGCACATGACCAATTAGGTCATGTCTGGGGACGTGTAAATGCAGTGTTTCCATTATACTTTTGCAATATAATTTTATATCAAAATATCTGGAAAAACCACCTCATGAGAGCGTACAAACTTATTAGGGATATTTGAGAGTCTTTTTCAAAATGAAGGTGTTCCCATATTTTTATTACTATATTTAGATTTTACACAATTTCAGCGGTAAATGGAAACAAAGCTTCTGATGCACACCAAAGAAGCAAAATGTGGTCCCGCTAGGAGCCTGTTTCCTTCTGGGAACCAAATGCAGGAGGTTGACTCCAACTTTAGTTGACCTGCATTCACTAAGCAAGCTTTTCTTGTTCATTGTCTTGCACTTCCCTTTAGTAACTCTTGATGCATTGGCGTCTCATCCGAAGAAGGGAATATGGTTGACTAACAGCCCCGGGACAGCAAACTCAGACTGGTAAAATGTTGCACCCTAAGTAACCGTCCCCAATCATACAGAGTCTGGTAAACTATTAGGTGTTGAAGTGAGCTTAACATGTACCAGAAATGGCACTGGCCCAGACAGTGTGGTGCTGCATTCACTATCACTATATAGACTTTAGACTTATTTTATTTAGCACAGACTGAACCCTCCTCCTCCACATGTTGGATGCGCCTTTCTTGGCTGCGAACCGACTGACTGTGCTGGAAGATCCCACCCCGACCACGCCCTCCCATGTGTTTTCCTTACGTTGTGATTATCTGAATATGTACTTTTTCTGTTTTTAGGGTTTTTTTTGTTGCATCTCTAGACTGCCCTGTGAGGGCGTTACAGAGAAACTTCCTATTTTATTCTCCTCCAACCCATGTTTACCTCATGTTGTTTCTTTCCACTCTGCTGAAAGGCGGCGCCGGATAAAGCTGGCTGCGTAGCCTAAATACCGCCTACCTGTGTTCTGTAGGAATATGCAACAAGACAACACCTTGTTAAAACATACAATTAAACCAAAGTAATTATCACCAAATTTAATCTAAAATACATTACACCTAACTAAAACCATAAATTAGTGGTCATCCAGTTTAAAAGCAAAGGAAATACGAGAGTTTATGCCTGCTGGGTGCAACAGCTTCTCTACACGGCTGAAGACAACGAACATCTGGAAGGGCGACAATAAAGACTTTAATGGCAGTGTTTAAATTTCAAGTCTTCTCTGTCTTGTTTTCAGCCGAGTTCCTGTTTCTGCTGTGGGGCGTCTACCTGTGCTACGCAGTCCGCGCCATCCCCTCCGCTTTCCACGAGCCGCGCTACATCGCCGTGGCCATCTACAACGAGCTCCTCATTTCGGCCATCTTCCACATCATCAGGTGGGTTGCAGAGACGGCGATGGAAAGCATGAAGAGAGGCAAAAATGTGGCTAATGATAAGATAGAAAAATGAAAGCCGTAAAATGTTGATCAGAAGATAGACAAGACATAATGGATTCAGAACAATGGAGTCAAGTCTGATTTGATGGTAATCACAGAGACAGTAATTTGAATATTGTACAAAGACAAGGGGTGTCGCTTGTGACACTCCCTTTGAACTGCATAACCTGTTGTTTAATCAGAATCACAGAGATATTTGCCTGTTGGAGCAGACATTACAAGTGCTCAGCATGTCAGATGAAAGGCAGAAGACGTACCCACCCCCTTCATCAGGGAAATGAACAGTGTCAGCAGAGCGCATGGGGAGCCAGTTAAAAGGAAGTGAATAAAAAATGTCTTCCTCAGGCAGACACGAAGCAGAGATGTGTGGTGCCAAAGCCCAAAATAAACCCTCTTTGCAATGCTGCTGTTTGTCTGTCTCTTCCCATCTCTGACAGAGCTGGAGAGTAAACCAATGACTTCTTCAGAAGAGTAAATGCCCTTTTAATTTAGTTATTGTGAAGCCAGAGGGTAATCAAAGTTAATGATGGAAAATGATGTCTTTACAGGCTTATTTAGGGGATTATTGGGCTGCTTCAGTGCTGCATTCAAGCAGAGCTGTGCGGACGTCTGGAGCCAGCATTTATTTCTTTATATTTTCCTTCCAAGCAACTAAACTTTATTGTAATCTTTTAAAGTAGTCTTAAAGTTTATTGTATTCTATTTAGGTAGTCTTCAACAATAGTTCTCCAGACTCTCGGAAGGTCTTTTTTGGACACGAGACACGTCTTTTTCAGTCCAGTACTTGTTCCTGATCTAAAAGCTATTGAACACTGATTTCTGCTCCGCCCCATAGAGAAGCACCGGCTCCGCATCTTCCTCCTCCCTCCTCTTCACTACTCGTGCTTCATGTGTAGACGAAGCAGCTAGAAGTCAAAATGTGCTTTTTCTGTTGTTGTTTTTTTCTTGTATTTGCATATTTTCTTTATCAATTTCTTTTGGTAGTATTGAAATAGTTTAGGGAGGTTCAAACAGTGGCCTTTCTGTGTGGAGTTTGCATGTTCTCCACGTGTATGCGTGGGTTCTCTCAGGGTACTCCAGCTCCCTCCTACCATCTAAAGACATGCATGTCACAAGTCATGACCCGCGCGGAAGGCCGTGACAGCAATGAGGGAAGATCACGCCGTTTATACAGAAAAATGTATTTAATAAAGAAAAGAAATTAAAGTATGTGTATGCAGCATGTAAAAGTGGAAATCAGTGGTGTATAGTTGTTGCAAGTCAGTGGCTGAACAAACCAAGAACCAAGCTGTGGGCTGAGAGAGTGTGAGCAGCAAGTTCACGGCCTGATATAGGCAGGTGCACTGATGAATGGAACCGCCCATAGCACACCTACCTACAGATGAAGAAACAATGTTTAAGACCAGGCCATCACATTGCATGTTAGGTTCATCTGTGAAGAGCACAGGGTGCCAGTGGCAAATTTGCCAATCTTGGTGTTCTCTGGCAAATGCCAAACATCCTGCACAGTGTTGGACTGTAAGCACAACCCCCACCTGTGGACGTCAGGCCCTCATACCACCCTTATGGAGACTGTTTCTGACTGTTGGAGCAGACACATGCACATGTGTGGCCTGCTGAAGCTCATTTTGCAGGGCTCTGGCAGTGCTCCTCCTGTTCCTCCTTGCACAAAGAAGGAGGTAGCGGTTCTGCTGCTGGGTTGTTGCCCTCCCACGGCCTCCTCCACGTCTCCTGATGGACTGGCCTGTCTCCTGGTAGCGCCTCCATGCTCTGGACACTACGCTGACAGACACAGCAAACCTTCTTGCCACAGCTCGCATTGATGTGCCATCCTGGATGAGCTGCACTACCTGAGCCACTTGTGTGGGTTATAGACTCCGTCTCATGCTACCACTAGAGTGAAAGCACCGCCAGCATTCAAGTGTGACCAAAACATCAGCCAGAAAGCATCGGAACTGAGAAGTGGTCTGTGGTCTCCACCTGCAGAACAACTCCTTTATTGGGTGTGTCTTGCCAATAACCTATAATTTCCACCTGTTGTCTATTCCATTTGCACAACAGCATGTGGAACTGATTGTCAATCAGTGTTGCTTCCTAAGTGGACAGTTCAATTTCACAGAAGTGTGGTTGACTTGGAGTTACATTGTGTTATTTAAGTGTTCCCTTTATTTATTTTATTTTTTTTTTTTTTTTGAGCAGTTTATATTAGAGCTAATAAATAAGAATACTAGAAGGATTTAAAGTGCTTAGGGCAGCCTCACTCAACGCTTACATTGTTGACTTCTTAATTTATAATGCTCACCTGTGAAGGTGCATCTAAGTGGAACCCTCCAGTTCTGGAAAGATTAGAAGGATGGGATGCTTTTACCAGTGAACATGATAGAATAATTTTATCTTTAAGCCTAAATGAAAGAATATTCACACAGGGACAGTTTTAGAGAAAAATGTGTTACAAATGAAATCTTTTGCCCAAAGCGACTGCAGGTACTTTGTACAAATCACCTACCTAGTTTTCCTCCTCTTGCACTGGGGTCACAAAACACAACCCACAACCCTGTAATCATTTCCGGTATTTCCAAGTCAGATCATCAAAACCTGCATATTTGACAACAGGAGCATGAAAACTAGCTGTAGAACAAGTGTTGCACAGAATGGCTCTGATTTATTATTTATATTATCTATTTAAATATTTCCCTCTTTTAACTGTAATCAATGTCATTGAACAGAAACACGATGCATTCCAGTCATAATAAAGTGCATACAGCTCATACAGAAATAGAAAGCAAAGGCTGGCTGAAAATACTTTAGGTCACGGCAGACAGAAAAGCCGGCTCTGTTTCCTGCTTCATCAGTCAACTCGGCAGAGTGAACAGATTTGAAGGACTAAGACTCGGGCAAATAAACAAGATGTCCAAATGCATCCAAATCAGATTATGATTTTACACCGTCAGCTAACAGCAGCGGACACCGTGCTGAGTTTGAAAATTAAACCCCAAAGAGACGTGAGAGAAAAATAAATAAACAGAAGAAGTTGTATAAAGTATAAAATGCTGTTCCTGCAGAATCCTTCTGCTGGATGAATGTCAAGAAATAGAAGTCCTGCTTACAATTTCTGATGTCTGAGAAAGAAGTATTTCTGCAGTAAATGGCGAATGGGAAAAATATGAAGCTTCTACAAGAAGCTGAGGAATATGGGGTGGCTTTAAGTTGGTACCAGATTTAAGCAGCCAAAGAAACAATCTCGTTTGATCAGAGGAAATATTCTCGTTCTGTTTTATCTCATGATGTTTTAAAAGATTTAGATTTACCAAAAGTGCTAACACACATTTCTTGAGAAAGTTGAATGATTAGATGTTTGAATGGTTGAAATATCTTAAAGTAAACTCACCGACTACTTTGTTAGGTAGTTAACAGAAATGGATAATGAAGAAAATCACATGGCAGCAACTCAGTGCATTCAGGAATGTAGACATGGTCAAGACACGGTCATGGTCGTTGAAGCTCAGTCTGAGCCTTGGAGACAAGAGGAAAAGGGATTAAAGTGACTTTGAGTCACTTTGAGTATTTCAGAAACTGTCTAGGGGTTTACAGAGAAGGTCTGACAAAGAGAAAATGTCCAGCGAGCAGCAGTTGTCTGGAGGTCAGAGGAGATGGACAGACTGGCTGGAGATGAGAGAAAGGTAACTGGAGGTTAAGTAACCACAGGATCTCACCAAGGTATTCATCTCTGAAAACACACCAGTCTTGAATCAATGGTTCAGGCTGGTGGTGCAATGTGGAGGTGGTGGTCAGTCTAGCAGCCTACCTGAGCATTGTTATTGACAATGACCATCCCTTTATGAGCATATTTCTGATGGATGCTTCCAGCAGGATGAAGCACCATGTCACAAAGCTCACAGTCCAACTGCTTTCTTAATCATGACGATGAGTTCACTGTCCTCCAACGGCCTCCACAGTCACCAGATCTCAGTCCAGCAGAGCGGCTTTGGGATGTGCTGGAACGGGAGATTCTCATCATGGATGTGTAGCAACAGTGTGATGCTTCATGTCAATATGAAGCAAAATTTCAAAGGCAATTCTGGCGCCTTGTTGAATTTGTGCCATAAAAAATTAAGACGGAGGGGAGCGGAGGGTTGGGGTGAGTCCAAACCACCACTAGCAATGTTTTTCTTAATAAAATGGCTGGTGAGTTTAAAATGAATCATGATTTTTACTGCAAGCGATGAGAAACGCCAAATGTGAACATTAGTTGGTCTTTTAACAAAACTCACAACATCAAACACACGTACTTTGCTGCAGATAATGAGTAATGTCCCTCAGTGTATATTAAGCAACTCATTTCTGTCTAAACAGTTGCAGGTTTTATCTCCTTAGTGTCTGGCTTTGGTTTATTGTGAATAGCTGCTAAGATAATGTTACATATGAGAACTCCTCATCAGACTGTTGTGCCGTTATGTTCACGCCGATAAATGGTGTGATTACCATATCTTGTAAATATGCTATGATGATTAAAAACAGTTAAATGAAAGGAATTATAACATGAAGCCCTGCTGTGTGCTTAGACTCTGCCAACGCTTTTTACTGGTGAGAAAGATGGGACAGTGTCCATCAGCACTTGATTTCTGTGTTTATTTTGAAGAAAATGTTTTTTCTATGTAAAGCATTGTACTGTACAGCATGATGAGATCAAATGTGTTCAATTTTACTCTTGCATATCGTCAAAGACATAAACCAGATGGTTTCATACACATAATGGCCAGATGTGATGCTGTGTGATGGAGGATTTGAGAAAGTTGCGTTTTTAAAAACACAAAACTGTGTATTAGTATAATATGGGTTCTTTCACTGAAGAATTATTGGAGAAATTAGGGATTATAGATTCTACCTTTGTCCATTGATCTCCTGTAGCTGATGTTCACAGGGGGATCAGAGACCAAAAGTGCAAACCTCACTGAACCAAGCTTAATAAAAAGTACTGTAAAGTGTGTGTTTTGACTCTGTATAGTGTTCTGTATCTGTAATGTTACTGTGTTTTAGGTTGTTTTATACTGGACTTTTACTGAGTCATTTAGATGGATCCTCAGTAGCTGGATGGTCACGCTAAACAAGTGTCATACAAGAAATCTATGCAGATCTTTTTCAGAATTACATTGTCACTCATATTTCACATGCTACACTTGTGACTCAAAGCTGGTTTCTTATGTGAGGAATGGGAATAGTCAACACAATGATCTAAAGCCTGAGGAGAGGAGATAAAATTAATTAAATGAAATGAGATGAGACAGAGATAGAGACAAAAATAGAGATAGAGATGATGATATATATATATATATATATATATATATATATATATATATATATATATATATATATATATATATATATATATATATATATAGATAGATAGATAGATAGATAGATAGATAGATAGATAGATAGATAGATAGATAGATAGATAGAGTTAGGTATAGGAATAGAGATGAGATGAGATTAGACTAGAGTAAATGAGATGAGGTGACTATGAGATGAAAAGAGATGACATGAGATGAAAATTAGATGGATATGAGATGAGATGAAAGTGAGATGAGATGAGAAAACAATTAGATTGGAATAAATGAGATGAGATTAAAATGAGAGAGAGATGAACTGAGATGAGACTAGATTAAATGAGATGATATGACATGAGATGAAAATGGGATAAAATCAATTGAGGTTAGATTAAATGAGATGAGAGGAGATAACATGAGATAAAAATGAGATGGATAAAAGATAAGATGAGATGAAGATGAGATGAGAGGAGATGAAGATGAGATGAGATGAGATGAGAGGAGAGGAAGATGAGATGAGATGAGATGAGATGAGATGAGATGAGATGAAGATGAGATGAGATGAAAATGAGATGAGATGAAGATGAGATGAGATGAGATGAGAGGAGAGGAAGATGAGATGAGATGAGATGAGATGAGATGAGATGAGATGAGATGAGATGAGATGAAGATGAGATGAGATGAGATGAAAATGAGATGAGATGAGATGAAGATGAGATTAGATGAAGATGAGATGAGTTGAGATGAGATGAGATGAGATGAAGATGAGATGAGATTAGATGAAGATGAGATGAGTTGAGATGAGATGAGATGAGATGAAGATGAGATTAGATGAAGATGAGATGAGATGAGATGAGATGAAGATGAGATTAGATGAAGATGAGATGAGTTGAGATGAGATGAGATGAAGATGAGATTAGATGAAGATGAGATGAAGATGAGATTAGATGAAGATGAGATGAGTTGAGATGAGATGAGATGAGATGAGATGAGATGAGATGAGATGAGATGAGATGAGATGAAGATGAGATGAAGATGAAATGAGATGAGATGAGATGAGATGAAGATGAGATTAGATGAAGATGAGATGAAGATGAGATGAGTTGAGATGAGATGAGATGAGATGAAAATGAGATGAGATGAGATGAGATGAGATGAAGATGAGATTAGATGAAGATGAGATGAAGATGAGATTAGATGAAGATGAGATGAGTTGAGATGAGATGAGATGAGATGAGATGAGATGAGATGAGATGAGATGAGATGAGATGAGATGAGATGAGATGAGATGAAGATGAGATGAAGATGAAATGAGATGAGATGAGATGGAGATGAACTAAAATGAGATTAGATTAAATGAGATAAAAATGGAAATGAGATTAAATGATGAGATGGTCCAGCAAATTTCTACAAACTAAACTCTAAAGATTGTGTTAAAAGAATGATGTTGTGTGGATTAAAAGGTGATCAGTCATATTGTGGACTGAACTCGTGCATTTACTTCCTCCTGGTCAATCAAAATCACTGAAGTCTGTTCATAATGTCTGCCCATGTGTAAACCACAGCATCTCTCATAGATTAACGCTGCTTTTAGTTGGAGATGGCAGACAGTGAAATAATAAAATACTCTCCTGCTGTCCTCCGGAAGGTTCTCTCTGGTGCAGGGACTGCACCCGGACTGGATGCTGATGATGTTCTTCGCTCACACTCACCTGACTGTGACCGTGGCTCTGGGTCTGCTGCTTGTTCCAAAGGTAATGATTCTATAGTTTTATCATGCAGTTGTTTTTACTATTCAACATACTGGGCAACAGAGGTTGTATGTGCTTTATCAGGGGTCTGGTCATCAAGAGCTATCCTGCAACTTTTAGATACATCCGTTCTCCAACACACCTGAATCAAATATATGAATTCCGTTATGCATGTAATTCAGCCCTGCCGACGCCTGGTAACGAGCCATTCATATGGTTCAGGTCTGTTGGAGATGGGATGCATCTAAATGTTTCTTCTTTTCTCTGTTCAGATCCCATAGTGCTTCAAACACGTCGAGTTTGGGTTCTGGCTGAAGACTGATCACTTCTTGTTTCTGCTGATTTTCAGCCCTATTCTTGTGTCATTTGTCCCACACCTCAGCCTTTTCACTTTTCATGAAGATCATTTCTGATGAGGTCATTTCCTAAAGGCATCTCTTTCGCATGCTGTCTTTGTGTTGTTGTGTTTGTAGGCCATATACTTCTTCATTTGTCCCTCACTTATTCAGTTTCTTTACATTTCTACAATCCCTCTGCAGATCATGCCTGCGTTAAATAAAAGCTCATTGTGAATGGACTTGTGCGAAAATTAAATTTTGTTTCTGTCAAATTGTTATCTTTGGCATTTTTCATAGTTGCAGCTGAATAAATCAGAACCAATGATGCGTCTTTGTGACAGGCCACTACATCAAATGTTTGGGTAGAAGGACTGGACTGAAAATAGGATAAAAAAAAAAAAAAAAGAAATCATCTGAAAAAATCTGTGAAAAATCTTTAGAAAGTCTGGAGAATTGTTATCTAAGGCCACTCTCGACAAAATCTGGTTGCTTGAATAGAAAATATAAACAAATCAGGGCTGACTTTTGATATCTGATAATGGTGCTCATCTTGAACTCATTTTGCTTAAAACCCCCGTCATGAGGGAGAAAAATAGAAACTGCAAAAGTAAAATGTTTATTTAGATGCGAAACCTGTTTACAGTGACTCCATCTATCCATTTTTTTGACCACTTAGTCCAATTAAGGGTCGGTTACATATCATGTCATGTAACATGTATATTGTGACTATAATCACATTCAAGGAGATATTTGTTTGTGGTAACTAAAAACCAGGCTTTTTTATATTTTCCAGCTGCACATGACTGTATGGCAAAATATGGAAATGAGGAACTAAAAAACATTTTTACACCTCTTTTTTCTTTTATTTATCCACATGAGCACACTGTAAAACTATAATCACAATATTCATAATAATGCTGTAGCGACATTTTAACTGTATTTCAGTCAGACATGTCAAACTCATTGTAGTTCAGGGGCCACACTGAACTAAGAGTGGAATTAAGTGTTTACATGATCATTTTCCATCAGTTTAAAGCAGAATTAACTTTTATTATGAATTAAACAGGAAATAAAACTCCCATGTAAACGTAATAATTCAGAGTAATATGATATGAAGTGGCGGAGACTGGTAAATTAACAGCAAAATAACCTTTAAATAACAAATACTTTTAATTTTTACCTTTATTTTACAGAAAAGGTACAAGTATATCATGAAGACATCTACCATTAATGAACTATCCTTTAAGACAGTTTTATGAATGTGTAGAAAAAAAGTGCAGTTTTAACAATAGTATTCTGCAGTTTGTTTACATGTACATTAGAGCTTGTACATCACAATAAATACACAAAATCAGCATATACTATATTACAAGTACCACAAACTGAAAAATATAGTATTATATGTAATGATTGGAGTGGCTTTACAAGACATAGAAGATATTTCCTCTCCTTATAATACAAACTGCCTTGGAAATGTTTTACTTTATACCTTTTATTCAAAACAAAAAAATAAAACTCACATGGGAAAAACTATAGATCTAACTAAATTCATCCCACAGGTCAGATTGAACTCTTACAGATTAAACATGTTTATTCTACTGTCTTAAATTAGGAACTAAATTAATGTTAATCCTGCACAAATGCAGTTTTTCTTACTCATACACTGATTTTTTACCGAGTAAAGTTGTCTCCCAAATTAAGAAAAAAAAATACAAATTGGAAACTTATGTCTTAACAATACATTTTATGAAAAGTATCACATTATAAAAGAACATAAAACACAAAGTATTGTATGCAGATGGGATTGGAGGATCAAAACACATTCATTAAAATTCTTCTCATGCAGAAACATTTCAGTTCTTTTTGTCATGAATTGATTATCCTGCTCTGATTTATTGTCATCTACACAGGAATGTGGGACAGTTATTAGCAAGTCGTCACCTGCCTGCCATGTTGTCATCACAAAACATATCATGTCATGTAACAAGTTTCGCATTTTTACTATAAAAGTCATGATGCTAAAACATAAAGTCCATATTTTCTTTTTTCTTTAGGTAATACCACTGATGTAGTCCAGGTATACAGAGTATACCCACTTCTTTTTCAGTCAGCATTGAGTATATCCACTTCTATACCCCCCTTGACGCTACTTTTACAATTACAAACGTCTCAGCACATGTACCTACGTGGATCAGCAGCTCAGTAAGGTTACCTATGCTAGACTGGTGCAGTTAGCCATCAGCTGCATTAACTTTAGCCTGAACATATACATAATAAAGATGTATGTATGTATGTATATATATATATATACACATATATATGAGCCTGTCTCTCAGTGTCCAGTGCTGGTTTATTCATTCATTTATTATCCTAACCGCTTAATCCAGCTCCAGCAGTCTTTGGGTACACCCTGGACACCTCCCCAGTCCATCAGAGGGCCAAACAGAGACAAACAACCACTCACTCTCATTCCTATTGGCAACTTACACCATCCAATTAACCTAACATGCCTGTCTTTGGAAGCTGGGAGAGAACACACACAGAACGGTCACCAAACATTGCTCCAGCCAAGGATCAAACCAGCGACCTTCTCACTGGGAGGCCACAGTGCTAACCACCATGACACTGTGCAACCCCAGTACTGGTTTAGTGATTTCATAACTCTTCTTCACTGAAACCGAGGAGCAGAAATCATGTGACATAGAGCAAAAATACTGATGGATTTTTGGGGTAAAAATTTCTAAAACATTTCTGGGTTACTTTTTTTTCAGGTTTTTTTTTTTAAGGTGGAAAAATTGAGAGTATGTCCACTTCTTGAGGGACCCCTACACTACATGGTGAAACTGATGCAGTCCAATAAAACCTCTCTACCAATACAAGTTGAACCATCAAAAACTGTCATAACTTACCATGAATTTCTCATTTCCTAATGGAAAAGCCTATTTTTGTAAAAGAGGCTACACTTTCTTCAATATTTCCACAGTTGCAACAGTTGTTTTGTGCACACAGAATTTTATCAATCACCTTACTTTATTTGATATTATTAGCACACCCATCTGCTATCGTCTCCTTAAACTCAATCAGGCTGTGTGAGTAGTTGTTGTAATTTAACTAAGTACCCTCCCGGATGTCTTTAAGATTGGTGGAAAACATTTAACTCTCCTGCTGTGTGAGGAACGGGATGCACCATCAGTACACGCCGTTCTTTCATTCTTTCTTAATTAGGCACCTCAGAAGTCTGTTGAGTACGCTGCAATAATTAAACACAATGGGAGGACATTAATTTCATTCAGGATCTGTTCATCAGACAGGGTGAAATATTTGCTCTCTTCGTGTCCCTTGATGTGTTGTTGGGCAGAGTATTTTCCACCACAGTGTAATTCAAACAAAAGCTAAATCAATACAAACCCAAACTCTCTTTATTGTGTTGTAATAATGAAAGCTCATCTAACCATTTGTGTCTGCGCTTAAGCATCCAGAGGAGGAGGATATTACAGCCTGCAGGCAACAAGCTGCATATATTTCAGTTTTTATACATAGTTTGCATAGTTGCTTGGAGTCAAATACAACCCACATTGATTGCATGAGACATTAAAATAGATTTTTTTATAAATTAAAAAAGCTCCAAAATACCTGCAGATGCTGTGATTATGATAATCAGAAAACTATTTTTCTAAACTTTTCTGAGATAAAAAGAGTTTGCTGCTCTTGTGTTTGACCGCCAGCAGTCCAACAGAGATATAGACTTGAATAAAGATAGGAGTAAACATTGTGGACTGGGGATTATTGACTGCATCAATCAATAAAGTCCCTAATAAATAACACATTTTTATGCCCTGCGGTTTGTATTATCTGGTTAAATAAAGCAGTTATCAGAAGATTAATACAGATTATTCAATGAAGTTTTTATCGGTTGCTATTTTGCTGCTGGAAAGCTGAAGTCCGATGGGCTGAATATTTTTATCCAGCAGTGGAGGAGAGCTCAATTATGTCTTTTTTTTTCAATGTTTTCTCTGCATCTGTTGTAGTTTCTGACTAAAGGCACTCAGGCCAGGGATGATATTGCCACGGAGGCCTATGAGGAGGAGCTGGACATGGGAAGATCTGGTTCTTACCTCAACAACAGCATCACCTCAGCCTGGAGCGAGCACAGCTTGGATCCTGAGGATATTCGGGTGAAGAAGCATTTACAATCACAACCACAAATTTAAAATTTGATTTCCATTGCTTTAATCTATATCTGCTTATCTAACACAGTCTCATAAATACCTTTGGGGACTGACTTTAATGAAACAGCGTCAACATGTTGTAGCAGTTTCCTTAATTGTTTTAAAGACATACGACCAACCAAAACACATGTATATTGTCTGGTAAATGTAATTTATTATTAATGTCATTTAGGATGAGCTGAAGAAACTCTACTCCCAGCTGGAAGTCTACAAGCGAAAGAAGATGCTTGCTAATAATCCTCACCTTCAGAAGAAGCGCAACTCAAAAAAAGGCCTTGGTCGCACACTGATGAAGCGGATAACAGAGATCCCAGAGACCATGCACTTACATCGCCAGTGCAGCCGTGATGACGGCAGCGAACATGGCAGCAACCGCAGCACCTTGAGAAGAAACCCGTTTGAGCCGAGTCATCACGGTAAGAGCAGAGCGCAACCTGAACTGTGCTACATGAAGGTGTTCAGAGGGATGACACAGAAACATAATACTACAGGGTACAGGCTTATTTTCTCAGATGGTGCTGCAAATCCACAAGAAAGGATACAAAGATTACCATTGATTTTCTTTACAGACACATACATTTATTGACTGTAACATTTCACATTGAGAGCAAAAAGACAGGATTGATTTATTTTATTGATTTCTTTATCACCGTATCGTTTAGATGCCATCATGTCCTGTAAAAATGATAGAAATAGATTAACATAATTATCAAAAACCTGAGGTCAAAACATTCTGCAGGATAAAATGTGATGTCATTCCTTCATGCGAAGTTGTAGTTCTGAAGTTAAATAAGTTTATTGGAAAAATACTCAGGAGGCTTCTCCTTGTTTTAGCAAGTGAATTTACATAAAAAATAAAAATCTAGACAAATATTTTATTTTGGTGCAAAAATCTTGTAAAACATGACAATTTTCCATATTTTAGGTCTTTAAAGTGAAACTATTACATTTGAATTGTGGGCCAGCTTAGCTAACTTACCATCCCCAAAACAGAAAACACTTTGGGTTGCTTATTTATTTATTTATTTTTAATGTTAACTCCACTTAAAGAAAGCAGTAAGCTTTATGGCCAGAATCACTGAGAATCTACATTCGCATATGAGCTACACGCCAATGTCAACATGCTAACCGTACGTACTTTAATGCTAACATTGTTGTTAATATAATGTTAGCCAAGTCAGCCATTTTAGTTTAGCATGTTTGCAAATGCCAATTAACAAAAACATATAAATCAGCTCTAGTTATAAATCTAGAGTTGAGTTGAACAATTTACTTATATACTATGATGGGTCCCAGCTGCATATTACTATCAGTGATTTTTCCACAGTCAAATTTCCTGTGTTTTAAAAAAAACGTAACCGCCATTGGGTAAAACAAAAACACATTGCGCGACTTCTTTACATTTGATGTCAACTCTACACAGAGGGGGCAGCGGCAAGCTACATGCTAATATCTGTACACTAACCATACAGCAATTATTATTTTGTTTTTGAGCAGTTTTACCATAACCTGATAACACAATTGATCTCTTAGCCCCTGCTGACCAGCAATAACATTTTAGTAGAATATAGTTCACCCTTTGAGTTTAAATTGACAATTGTAAAAATATTTAGCTTAATTGCCTATAGTTAGTTAGCTTTGCACATCTTTCAGCAGTGATCATGAAATCCAATAGATCATTAGGACCAATTGGAGCCACTAACTAGACTGATTTTCACATGCATAAGATGATTATCCATCCAATATTTATTTTTAAAAAAGACAACAGTGTGGCAAGGTCAATGAATGACCAACCAAGACAGTGAACTTGTCTTTCTAAACATAAATAAACTAGAATAATTTTTTTTAGAAAGGAGAATCAGCTCTACTTTCACACTATTCTTTGGTAACTGTTTACAGGAAAACCTCGAGATGACTCCCTGAGGAACAAAGTCATGGGCTTGACAAAGTCACTCAGCTATGACCATGTTTGTGACCAAGATGCAGAAACTGGAAGTCAAACTGGTTCAGTTCCAGGAGAAAAAACGACTCCCATCGGAGGCGGCGGTGAGGGATCTCTTCTGGGCTCTCTCATTGGCCGCAGACATGCCAAGAAGCAGCTGGAACCAGCGGGAACTCCACCAAAGCTGGAACCAGCCGAGTCCACTGAGTCAGTTCCACTCTTCTGGAAGTCAGCCAGCGCTCACAACTTAACACATGAGAAGAAGCCCGTGCACCTGCGGACCTCCATCATGCAGAAGTCTTTAAGTGTGATCGCGAGTGCCAAAGAGAAGATGCCAGGACTCGCCAACAAGACTCAAAGTGTGGAGGATGCCAGTAAAAAGGTCCAGAAGGGACAGGAGGGGAGAGTCCTATCAGAGGTGGACGAGACACCTGAACATTTCCCCAAGATGATCATCAGCCAGTCAGTGGAGTACTCCAAGACCCCCATGAAGATGGGCATAATGAAACAGCAGGTAACTACACTTTGAAATGTTGGGAGAAATTACAGCAGCTGCAGTTTTCTGCTTCTCAACTGTGAGGATTTTATGTGTTTGTTTATTTTAATATTTTGATTGAATCGTCACATTGAAGTGCACACTTATATTACAGGTGTAGTGGAAACCACCAATGACACCCAGTAGACACAGAACAATGTTACGTTTTATATGGAGCAATGTTTCTGGAAGTCCAGCATTCAGAGAAGAAGCAGCATGTCCCTGTTTGGGTGATTAATACTCTTCCAAATTCACCAGCTGGTTGCATAACATTGAAATTAGCAGGTTTTTAGAGATTCATGCTAAAAATACTCCCTGGCAGGTGCTGAAAACCTCACAGAGGAGAGAGAAACTGTAAAATCTCAGGCTGTAAAATCCACAGAGTTCACTCAGAGAGGCTTTACTGATCTGAGAGGACTTATAAAGCCAGGTGTTGTAAAGGTCAGGCAGCCATTAAAGCCACCGATCTGTGATCTTTGAGCAGCTACACGCAGAACGTCTCCACCTTTGAACCATTAATGGCACAACAGTGCTTATAGTGTAACTACAGAAGAGGCATTGAGTCATTTCTTTATCTGTGTTTTAATACTTCAGTGATGGTTGGGAAAGTCAACCATAGTTTTTCATAAAAACTCTTTTCTACATAACTTCATAGTATTTATAAGAGCTAAATGTAAGTTGGCGCAAGATCTATTCATCTGACTGATCTGTACCATTCTATATTTGGATAACTAAAGCATATAAAAGCAATACCAGCAACAATCAAAACAAAAAATATTGCACTGAAACAATTCACCAGTAAAGCTACATATCATGTATTGTATGTTATATATTAGCATGTTAGCATTGATATGGTAGGATGTGCGAGTGAACTGTAGCATTTTGCTTGTGGTGTGATTGCAAACGGATCGTTCAGCAAACCAAATGGAGGAAGTGATGTAAGACATGTCATTGAACATGATCAGAAATCTTGCTGCTTCTCCTGCTGCTCATACTGGACTGACTGGAAAAAAAACTACATTAAGTTTGCACTAAGAAAACCCAAGACAGCAGTAACTCGGTGTTGCTCCATTGTTTAATTGTGGTAAATGAGACGGTTTTGGTTCTGGTCACTCAAGAGTAAGATTTTCTTTTCCTTTCTTGTTGGTCAGCTATTTTGCTAAATATCAACCCCCCCCACCCCCACCCCAACATTCATGCTGTGCTTTTAACTGCACATCACTGTCCAGGTGGCTTGGTCTGCTTGAGAGAGTTGCAGCTTGAAAGCAAAGAAAAACCAAATGAAGTTACAAATTTTTTATGAGATTTTTAGTTAATTTATTTAGAAAGTCTGGTTTTTATGGGGAGGTGTGAATGTGCAAAGAAACAAACTTTGGTCCTCCCACAAACATAGGTCACAGTCCACTACAAGTGAGCCAAATACGTGAAGTGGACGACAACGCAAAGAGTATGGCATGTACAATGCAAGGCACTGTGGGTAAAAACACTCACATATGTATTATAATAGCCAGAAGCAATGGCGAGCCATCAGATAGAGACATGGTCACCAAAAGACCACTTAATGCAGCTCCATGGTTTGGTCATATGGTGGCTACATGTTGCTTTCAGTATTCACTCCTTATGGTTGTTTACTTTGGTCAGGTGTAGCAAGAGAATTTTACTGGATCCCAAAATGATTAATCCTGCTAAGAGACACATAGACGATGCACAAATACAAATGTCTTTGGTGGAAATAAACAAAAAATGGATTAAAGCAGTTTTAGGTTATGGGAAGTCGGCAGGAAAATGGTACATGCATGGCACAGGAACCCCTAGGTGTATAAAGTAGAAGTAGAAGTGAAAATAAAGTAGAATTCCTGCCATGTTTTGGATCTACCTGTGCATTTAGAACAGGTGTTTTCACTACCAGGATCTTCCACCTTGCAGTGGAGCTGAGCTAATTAAATGTAACTGGTTTGGTGACTGGTTGGAAACAGCTGCCGGACAGGACTTTCTACTTCTACTTTATCCACCCCTGCAGGAACGCCATCATGAGCATTTGGGATCACAAGGGACAACCACAGGGAGGAGAAAGCAATAATTTGACTTTTTGTCTTTTTAGTTAACCTCCCTGTTGTACAGAAATGTGTTATGCCACCCCTGTAGTTCTCTGACTGATTGATCGATCTGGCATTTGTTTAACAGGTGAGCGGCAGCCAGCCGTCCATTTGCTCTGAGACTGCAAGGAATCTATATGATGTGTCTGAGGTTTGTCCATGGGAGATGGAAGAAGCTCAGACTCCCACTGAGGGGAAGACCCAGAAGCATGTTTCCATTGCTCCCGGAGAAACCACCACAGGCCGCAGGGGCAGCAGTAGCTCAGGAACCTCCAAAACCAGCCGGTCTCAGAGGCAGAAAATGGGGCAGTCTCCTTCCAACAAGCGCCGTTCCAAAGATAAAGGAGGAGAAAGGGAGGAAGGAAGGGAAATGCGGAGGTCTCGGCCACCCAGATCCCCTCTCCCTCTCAAGCCAGATGTGTGCCCCTGGGAGTTTGATGAGCAACCTATCCTAGGAGGAGATTCGGATTCCATCTCTCCTGATAGGATCAGGAGGAAGAAAAGCGTCACACCCACTGATGGGAAACCTAAAGGGCTCCACTCAGACCACTCCAAGTCCACTGGGAGCCTCCTACAACCTCCCTCTCTAATGGTGGAAATCTGCCCCTGGGATTACTCAAGCCCACCTTCGCCCAAGCAGGAGAGGTCCTGCAACAGTCCAACCACACACAAGAAGAAACGGAAAGGCTCCTCGTCGTCGACTCACAGGTCTGAGAAGGAGAAAGGCCGAGAGAAGAGCAGAGAGAGGCGGAGCTCGTCCAGCAAGCCGCCGTCGGAGAGGAGGCGGGTTAGCCAGACATCAGAGTGCGGCGGGTATGTTTCCGAGCGGCGGAGGAGCTCAACGAGAGACGCAGAAGCCATGGAGCTCAGGAGGTCGGAGGTCTTCTCGCGGGAGGCCGATCACTCACACAGCAGCTTGGCTCAGACTAAAAAATCACCAGAGAAGAAGAAGGAGAGCTCTTCTTGCCCCGCTTCCAAACCTGCCGTCCTCAGCAGTGCGAAAATGGTTGATGTGTGCCCGTGGGACTTTGCAGAGCAAAATACAGGGGAGAGGGCGTGATGACTGCTGTGACGATTCCATCTTTTTTTTGTATTTCACTGACTGAGAGCACAGGGAAACAAAAAAAAAAATGCAAAAGATGTGATAGGAAGAAAGAAACTCTTTTATCTGGGTCATCTGAGTGAAAAAGGACCATTTGCTCTGCCGTCAAGACATAACTAATGCGCTAAACGGCAAACATCTCATCGTTCCTTTCACAGTAAATACAGCCTCTAGGTCACTTTCACAGACGTTTTCTTTTCGCTGCACTGTTGCTTGCACATTTGTCGAACTTGTATCGTTTGTATGTTTTTATCACATTTAATACATCATGGAGATTTGTAAAAGATTCATACTTGTGTTTACCAGCAGGGCAGACAATCATTCATCCAGCAACAGGAGATATAAATAAAACAACCCGGTAGGTTCTGCTATGCTGCTGACTCCATGTCAAGCAGGAAGTCAGTAGAGTCTTGCAGTTGTAATCAGAAATATTCAACTCTCTTACCTCAAAAGACATCATTGTGATGTGGGTGAAAGAAAATAACATTCTTCAACCTCAATCTTCAGTACTTTGTAGAGCATCTTTTAGCTTTTATAACTTAGAACAAATGTTTTGGACAAGCTTCTTGGACCAGTCTTCGTGTTGTTTAAGAGCTTCTAACTGCTCTCTGATACTACTAAAGATACTGAAGTGATACTACACAATGCTTTAAACTTAATGCTCAGAGGTCCTGAGTTGTTTTAATGGCACAGTGAGATTCCTCAGCTGATTTATCAAAGAAACATAAGAAGAATTATGGGAGGAAATGATGAAAAGAAAGAAAGTGAAAGTGCACGATCTTTAATGTCTGAAGAGAGCTCAGAGAAGAGACAGGTTGCAAGAGTGATACCGAATTAGTCAATGTTGGGAGTGAGGAATCTGTAACAAACTTCTATAGAGGAACTTATGTAAGTCTAGTGAAGAGTCCAGCATGATCCAAGATGTTATCATAGCCAAGCTTTGGTTGACATGGAGATAAGCTTGGGATCATTGACTTGCTAAAAGGTTGAGGGATCACCGAGGTATAGTTTGTCAACAAAAGACGTCAGATTTCTCTGTAAGATGGTTGGATTTATCTGGGAATGCATGGTTCCATTAATATGATCCAACTACAAGTTCCCGCTGCAAAAACACAGCCAGCTTGTGATTAATGAGCCACTTTCATACTTAGTCAGGGGGACGGTGTTCATCTGGTTAATGGGACAGGGTTTTCCTCTTTCAGATGCACTGTTGGTCCTCACATCCGAATAGTTCCAGTTTGGTTTCATTAGTCCACTGAGCTGTCTCCCAAAACTCTGTGGTCTTGTTCAAATCCTTCCTGGAATATCCTAGTTGACTTTCCATGATCCTTGAGGTCAAGTGTGATGTGCATCTTAGACTCCATGAACACATGCTTATCATGGTTGTCCTGCACATTTTGCACTTGTTTAAGCGTTTTTTTTTTTTACACATCTACAGAAATGAATGCTATACATTTGCAAGCTGCGATATGTGAATAACTAGAAGGGGGCAGCATGGGAAGCTATTCGACTGGTTAAAAGCTAAAGACAGCAGTAAAAAAATTATGCACATTTTTAGACAAGTTATATTGTGCTTGGTTTAGAGGCCTTGCATACTCTTTACATTACTGATGTTGGTTTTTTTTTTTTTTTTTCCAGCTATGATCTCAAAGTTAACCAAATCCTAGCCTCCTTGTTTCTGTTTTATTTAGTTTACACCCTACAAATTCAAGAACTCTGTACAGTCTAAATTCTCTAAAGGGGCTGCAAAGCAAGTAAGTGAACATTTAATCTCACAGCAGAGCCTGTTGGCTAGACAAATGTGAGGTTAAAAAGCAAATATATTTTTTGGCTTTATAGCTGCTCCTGATAAAATTTGCCCTTGGTGAAGTTTAGGGCTTTCTTTCAGAACTTGGCAGGTTTACAGCTGCTCCATAAGTTTAAAACTTACAAATGGTGTCACCTGGAATGTGAAATTCTTTGGAAATCTTCTTATACCCAAGTTTCTTCAGGTGTGATGAAAAAATCTTCCTCTCTCAGCTTTTCTGGAAGCTCCTTTATCATCCCCATGACTGTAACTCACCTTGAGTGCCTTCATGGACGGAGTTTCTTCATACATCACAGCTGGAGCAAATGAACGATCCTGTAAAAGTTCCCTAAAGACATCCTTATGTTTGAGCCCCATAAACTGCCAAGCAGCCATAAAACCAATATTATACAAGGTTTGAATATCTGTGGCTATATTAACAAAAAATACGGTTACACATGAATGCATCATGGACTTTCTGTGGTGATTTTATGTGTCACTCGGCTCATCAAGAAGCCATTCAAAGCAGAATCTCACGTGATAAACCCTTAAAATCTTTGGGTTAAATAATTCTGATTATGACTGTAGTGTGACAGATGCTGAATACAAAGCAGAGGGGGGAGGAAAAAGCAGCAGGACAAAAGCCTCAGACACAGCTGGGATGCCTTACCTTTAGGCCAAATGCATAATTAATAGCATGAAAATGATCTATTAGATTAGAGGAACATGGGAATAAAGGATTGTGCTGCAGCTAATAAGGGAAAACTGTACACTTTAGTGAAAGTTCTTCATGTACAGTGTGTTTTTTTCTGAAAAAAAGCCATCGCATGAGGCAAAACTATCAAGCATCAAGTGACTACATGTTTATTGGTCAACTTGTACTCAAATATGACAGTTGAACGTTTGATGTTGTTGCCTACGGTATTTGTCTACGTATGTAAAACACGATGCTTTTAAAACAATGTGCATTGATGTAAGAAACGTACATGCAGCTGCAGCTGAGCAGCACTGAAACATCCTTTAGGTTGATATTTGTTTGCTGTCTGCCAAGCTCCTCTTGGCCTGGACGTCCCATCTTCTTTAAAAGAAGGAAAACAGACGCTCTTTCATCGGAGACTGGCACATCTACAAATGCAACAAAGTCTTTCAAGGACCAAAAGCCGAGTCTGCCTATGTGGATGACGTGAATAATACATTTTGTCCCCCCACTTGCCCGTTTTATCTGCCTGACTGCACCCTCCTTCAAAAATCGTTGCACATATTCAAAGCTCTAAAAACACTTGCATGACCAAAGCTCCACTTTTTTTTTTCCTGACAGGACATGAGTAATTTATCATTTCAGCATCATATCCAACAACAAAAACAACAACAGCCAGGCTCTCTGTCCTGTGATCAGCCGCCCACCACTGACAGCTCGGCCATCACACACGCTATTCTGCTAGGCTTTATTATTATTATGGTTGTGTGTGCATGACAGTGATAATATGGGGACCACTTAAATATACCCTGAAGGCATAAAATAATCATTGCATATGTTATGAGATAGATAGAGAGGGCTTGCGAGCACATGGGATTTTTCAGATTTCGGTGTATATTTGTCACGCACATGGATGTGAAATTAACATGACCACCCTAAAACCTCCACATTTCTTTTCCACCAGACGGTTTGAGGCCATCAACATTTGCCCACTATGTGTATTTTATGCTTGTAAAACAGTAAAGTTACAAACCGTTGTAGCATCCACATGGGATTATTTATACTGTACATTCATATTGTGTTGCATGTACATATAGTAAATAATGTTCTCAATCATGAATTAAACATTTCTATAAAATCCAGTTCATGTTTGTTTCTGGACTGTTGGATTCAGTAAGTGCACCGCTGCCCTCATGTGGAGAAAGAGAATCATTACAACACGTTGGTTTCCTCCAGAGAGGAAGGGACTGATGGTCTCCCTCAGCTTCCACGCGATAAAGTTATATTAACCAAAGGAATAAAATAGTAATGGTTTTGATCACAGAAGAACAGCAGGAAATGCAGCTTCGTCGCAGCCTGAACCTTTCTTACTTTTATCTCTAAGTTGTTTTCAGGGACAGTTTTCCAGGCACCTTGAAGGTTTTTCCAAAGCTCTTCTCTGGATGTTAGCAGCATTTTCTTCTGTTCTCTGTGAAGATGATCCCACACTGTCTGAATAATGTTGAGGTCTGGGATCCAGGGAGGATTAATCTCTCCATCAGACCTGTCGCCACAGATTTTCTGCTCAGACATTGTTTCATGTTACATATTTCTGCCTTCTCTCTCCTTTTTCCTTCCTTAAGAATGATTTCTTGACAGCCAGCCTTCTGCAGGGACGATATCTGATGTGGCTTCGCTGAACATTAAATGAATCAGTCAAATGTTCTGACTCATCTCTCACATCTTGTGTCAGGCCTTTACTGGAATTTTTTTTTGCAGATGTCACTTTCAGACATGGTTCATCTGCTGTAGATAGTCTTTTTTTTTTTTTTTTTTTTTTTTTTTTGACCTGACATTTCTTCTTTATTTGTCCTCTACTTGTCCAGTTTCCTCACCAAGCTGACACATGCCAGGTTTTCACCTTTTAAAGCCACTTTTATGCTTGTTTTTTTGTCTGTCAAATGCTGTGCCAAGAATTTTTAGCAGGCTACATGTAATAAAACGTAAACAAATGAAACATAAATAGCGGAACAAATGATGTGTCTTTGCAAAAGGAAAACAGCATAAGATATAAAAGATGTAATGTAAAACTGGTGCTGAGGGAATTATGTGTCGACACATCACCGGTTCATCCTTTAAGCCAGGAATTGTTTTTGTGCTTGAATGATTCACACTTAGGCGGCTCAAACAAACAACCGATTTCTCAGAAACTGGGTACGAAGACTGGACTGAGAATGAGTGAAAAAGCTGCCATTTCCAAAGAAAACCTTTGAAAAGACCCCCGTGTATCTAGAAAACTGTTTCTCAAGACCACAAACATAACACCAGTCCACATGCTGAAAAAGAAAATGACAAAAATAGAGACAGATTAAGACTTTTGCACAGTACTTTACCTCTGTAAAGTACTCCTGTTAATTATATATATATTTTTTTAAATTACCCTTTATACTACTGTGGCTTCCACCCACCGTCTAAAGACATGTAAGTTAGGTTAATTAGTTACTCTAACTTGCCCATAGGTGTGAATGTAAGCATGAGTAGTTGTTAGTCTCTGTGTGGCCCTGCAATGGACTGGCGAACTGTCCAGGGCGTACCCTGCCTTTTGCCTGAAGACTTCTGGATGGGCTCCAGCTTCCCCGCGACCTTTCATCGGACGAAGCAGTGAAGAAAATAGATGGATGGATCAATGGATGGATGGATGAATGGATGGACAGATGGATGGACCCTTTACACTTTCACTTCCTCCTGCAGATTTCTGATGTTCATCTGAACTCTTTCACATTGTACATTTTTAGCTGTTGCTACAAATAACCAAACATATGACAACATTTTTTATGATTATGACTAAACAACAAAACATTAAATGTATTAAATGAGACACTGTTACTGCACAAAGACACATAATGTATAATGTATGTACATAATGTAAGATAAATAATGTATCAGACATAAGAACCTGATGCAGTTGTGCATGTAGCTGTGCATGTATTTGATTCTTTTGTTGTAGATTTTGTACATCCACTGGAAGGATTCTTGCAGATGGAATTACATTCCTGCGCAGCACCACCTCAGCTTTATACTGGATGTTGTTGTTAGGAGAGTGCACACCTGAACCTTCTGCCTTTCAGAATCGGGTCTATCTCTTCATGATGGCTGCTTATGTAAAAAGGTCAACAGAAGAGCTAGAAAAAGACTTATTAAAATTAAGGTGCTGGGAAATTTTTGAGCACCTAAAAGTCTGCGGTGAAGCGAATCCGCTCCAGTATTTAGGAGGAAGAGGACTCAAAGATAGCAACACTAATCAGAGCTGCAGTGTCCATCCAGATTAAAATGACAGAGTTTCTGTCAAACCAAAGAATGTGAAGTATTCCGTAACATGACCTGAATGGATGGCATCCACAAAAAAGTTTTTGCTTACTGTTCTGAACAAACAGCCAAATGAAAGAGAACATGAGACAAGCCTAGTGAATGTTAGAATATTTTGTTTCCTCAAATGCATATATATATATCTATATATATATATATATATATATATATATATATATATATATATATATATATATATTTTTTTTTTTTTTTTTTTTTTTTTTTTTTTTTTCTTATGGCTTAAACGGAGTCTGGGCTGTTAGTCGTGGACCTGCCCAGGACTGCATCAGTGAAAACTTTGTCCTGACACTGAAGCACAGACACAGTAAAGTCATGCTGTGCTGCTTGAGCCCAAAAGGTGGGTTCATTCATGAATAATGCTGTCTGCAAACAGGAATTCCACCTTGCAGACATTCACAACAGCCTTAAAGCTCACTGTAAGTTAAAGCGCTATCGAATGCTTTAAAATATGTGTGGAATAGTAAAATGATTTATAATTTTCCTCTGGGATGAATAAAGGTTTTTTTTTTTTTTTACTTCACAAAGCTGCACAGAGCAAGGTAACAGCATGGAGTGATACTGTATGTAGTACAACATACTATTGATACACTACGGTTCCTTACAAGTCACGTGATTCCTTTTAATAATGATCTCACATTATTTTGTATATTAATCTACCAATTACTACTAAGTTGCTGCCTTTGACAAATGTGAAGATTTAAGTCAAATTATGGGAATGAATATATAAATGAACTAATAAATTAAAATAGTATTTCATTTCCAATAAATTATATTTCCATAAGGTTAATGATAATAAATAAGAGAAAGATGTTGAAGAGCAAGAAGAATAAATAAATAAATAAATAATATTTTTTTTTAAATGTTCTAATACATTTGCAGATTAAAACACTTGATTTTCCATCTTTGTTATTATTTGTTCATTTTTAAAAAATGTACAAAATTCAGAAATAGTGTTTGATAACTTGTGCAAACTCATAGTTTCTCTGAGCTAGTAAAAAAAAAAAAAAAAAAAACATTTATGAAATGTGTTGAATAATTAAAACCTAACTGATGACTAAAGGAGAAGCTTTGGCTGTTTTGTGGTTTAAAACATTCAGGCGTGTTAACACAATGCCAAGGAATATCAGCAATGATTTTATAGAAGCAACTGTTTCCTGTTGACCGGGGAAGGTTTATTGTATCATATGTAGATTATTTGGTGTTGTTCTATAGTGAGTAAGATTATTTACAAGAAAGCAGCAATTCTCCTAGAAGTGTTTGTTCCTGAAATTTTACTGCAAAGTGAGACAAACTATAAACACCAAATATTTAATCTTAGACTCTAAAGGTCTCCCCTAGCATGTTAAATATTAACATTTAATGATAATACGGTTACAAAAAATCACATTGTCATCGTCATTATCATATGTTTCTATCTGATTTATGGTGTTTGTTGACCCGTCTTTCTTGTCCTCTGGGCTTCCTGAGTCCAGTTTATCCGGAAGTTTTCTTTTCTATTAAAACAAAGTGTTTTTTTTTTATTCTCTCCACCACACACAGTCCTCCACCCTGTGCATGTACGAGAAGGGAGCCTTAGTAAGTAACATTAATGTGACTGTCACTGGTTCCAACGAATTAAACCCAAATGGACTGAGTCTGAAAAAGTGTCTTGAGATGATTCCAGTGCTATAAATGTAGAGGTTACTTAAACTGTTCTGTAAATACCATGAACAAAACCGGAATGGAGCCAGATATGTGGCCAGGGTGGCGCTGGCCACCTCTGATTAAACTGTCCAGATGCCATCCCAGATGACAGGGCACTGGCAGAGGACAGAAATGTCACTGTTGTTACTACACCAGTTTAAACTAAAATTTAAAGTATTTTATTAGTCCCTCTTTAATAATATCACCATTTGGCTGCACACTTCTAAAAGAGATTTTATCCCTGTGTAAGTACAACTCCTGTGTAAGCTAACCTGATGTTATCATGATGCTACGGAGCTCTAAAAGGTTCAGAGATGAATCTTATAAAAGGCAGGTTAGTAGCAGGCTGTCCAGTTTCTATTCGGAGTCCAATCCCCTCCTAGTCATCTCCCCACTGGACGCTAGCATATGCTAAAAGCCAAAGACCACAGTGTCCCGGTGGCTTGCTATTATTAAGGGTGGGGTCGTGATTTAGACTAGACCAGGTGAGGGAAATCTTCCACTTAAAAAGTGCCAGACAGTCCCAAGAGGCCAACATGACAAGCTGGCACTACTGGATCAGTTTCAATATAATGTGTTTTCTGTGAGCTTATTCAGAGATATACAATGTTTCAGCTCATCAAGATTCTTACACTGGAACTGAAAATAAATAAACTCAAAGAGTACCTCACTGTTCTCATCACTTAGCATTGGCTGTAACATGATCTGGTTTCATTAAAGGCTGCTAGCTGATTTTAACATGAGCTAGGACATAAAATTGCAACAAAAACCAGTAACCAGAATGGGAAGACATAAAAATAAAGAGAACTCTGCTATTCATAAGTTTTTGTGAAGAAGAAGGAGACAGATCAGGGAACAACAAAAATCCCAGTCCCAATGTCAGCAGTCCCAACAGCTCCCAACATGAAGCCATGCAAGTCTGAGTGGAAGACACAAGTATCCAGTCCAACATCACCAGACAGTATGCAAGACCTGTCACACCAATATCCACATGCTGCCTTCAAAACAACCAGCTAACACTCCTTTTTTTTTTTTTTTAAATTGAAACAAAATTTTCTAGATTATCAATATATAATATAATCACTAATGTGACAAGTCATCACAGGAAAACGTTGGTTTGTGTATTAGAAAAAGGAACAATTTTTTTGTTTTTAGTACATCCCCCACCCCCCGGAACCTGAACCCCCCCCCCCCCCCCCCCCCCCCATCTATTAAACTCTAGCTCCGCCACTGTCAACAAGCTGGTTTGTTTGAAAGGTTCTCAGGAGAAAAGTCTCCCGTGTTAAAACAACATGGCGGCACAGCTCCGGTTAGCAAAGTTACATCTGAACAAACAACACCTCCAAAACCGGTTCTTTAATGTAAACACAGTAGCAACCAGCTGATGGCGTTACTGGTGTTGACCTCAGGGGCCTCCACCTGTCTGCGCCTCATCCTGTAGGCGGCGGTGACGTCAGCGCTGCCGCAGCGGATGGGGCTGAGTCCCTGCAGGAGCAGCCGGTCCTCTGACAGCATCACATCAGCCGCAACACACAGCAGAAGTAGGCCGCTTTCACCTCCACTTTACAGCAAGGATCAGCGCGGAAAACATGGGCAACGTGCAGGTAAGAGCGGGGGATTTTAGCGGACTTTGACAAGGAAATGAACTGCGTGTAAGGCAGTGGATTGAAGCAGATGCGCAGTATTAAAATTTGCTGCGATGCAGCGAGATTCATACGGACAAATAAAGTAATAAAACTAGCAAGGAGAAACTAAGTGAAGTAAAACAAAGTGACACAGACAGCGCGCAGAGGAGCTTTTTTTTGCTTTTCTGAACCATGATGACTTTCCGCTGTTTTGGTTGTGATGGAAGTGGCGCAGTTAACTCGGGCAAAGGGAGTGCGCATCGGCAGAGAAAGGGAGAATTTCCCAGCAGGCAGATCAATAAGGCCGCATTGTATTTTAGTCTAGGTGGGCGAGGAGAGGAGGCTGCATGAAGCTGCTGCCCCATGACTCAGCGATCACACACACTCACACACCCTATTCCTAGCCTGAGTGTGCCATCAAAGCACAACCTCGCCCTGCAGTTTAGACCATCAGACCTGCAGATATATGCCAGTCCAGAGCTGATCAAAGATTTCACATCAATTCTGTTTTACTTGAAGTTTTTTTTACTGACTTCTTGCTGCCCTTGTTGTCTTCTGCAGCCCACCATAGTCCCATGTGAGGACTTTGATGTTACAGCTGATTTAAAAGCTCTTCGAAAAGCATGTAAAGGTTTAGGTAAGTGGGAGTCTTTTTGTTTTTCAGCCTGTAACTTTGCATTATCCTTCTCCCCCTCATTCATTTACCTCAGGCTCTTTTACAATTTCAGAATTTACAGAATGGACCGCTCAAAGTCTCTCTACTAATAATTAATAAATCAGCTATTTGAAGTTTAAGTTCTTCTTCTTCAACCATTTTTGGCTACTATTTATAGATAAAGTGTAGTAGACATGACTTATTTGATAGCAGCACTGTAATTTAAGCCAGTCTATATTTAAGCATTATTATTTACAGTGATGAAATTATTTGGTATATTTTGCGTTAATGAGGCCAAAGTTTCTTATAATCTTTTCAGAAGTCCTCTGCTGTATTTGTTGAGTCTTTCTGCAAGTCTTTCCTTTAAATATTAGCCCTTTTCACCCACACATCTCTGTATTTTGACAGTTCTAGAGAGAAAAACAAACAAACTGATGCCTCCATCTGGTGGCCATTTTATCAGAAGGTTCTTGTTTAAAGAGACAATATTTTTCTCAACATTCATTGGTCTTTATTAGTTTTTCTACGTGTCCAGTAACAGTTTGAAGTTGATTTACTTTTAAGCCTTTTTACTGTGTTTAAAACAAGCGGTAACCTCCTGCGGTTAAAAGTGAAGCCTATGCGGAAGTGCATAAAACTGCAGTTCCCACTTCATCCACTAGGGGCTACAAAACAGAGTGAATCTCCATAGACTCCCATGTTAAAAAGACCAACTTCACACCAGAAATAAACATGTTTACAGCCTGGTTAAAAAATCCATTTTAGATTTATAGGTCAGTTTTACCTTCATGATGACTGTGGGGAGAGTGAATTTTTTCGTAACTCGCCCGTTTAAAAGTAATTTAATCTAGAAGTTCGGCATATTTAGGGGCGTGTCCTTTTGATTGACAGGTACCAATCTCCAGCTTCAAGTCAGAAGAACGTAGAACAGCCGCGGTTTTTAGCTGGTTAACAACGTGACTTAGCTTTAGCCCGCTTACCTCCATTAGCTGGTTAGCTCCTGTTAGCGCCGAGTTAGCTCGGTTAGCTCTTAGCTACAGAAAGCTCTGAGTTCGCTCAATGTCAATCATCCACCATGACGCTCACAGCCTCCCTCTCAGCTCCACCTCTTTGCCCATATTTGTATTTTCCGGGCGAGACAACACGCATGCCCCTGCCAAGATGGCGATGGTAAGAACCGCCCACCGAGCTTCAATTCAGCTCTTCAGAAACCTACAGGTGATGTCACGGAGGCTCTGCCCATCTTTTTATATACAGTCTATGGTTAAAAAAAACCCATGTTACGCTACATGTTTTCCAGGCACAGACGAAGAGGCCATTATCCAAATCCTGGCTAATCGCTCTGCAGCTCAGCGTGTGGAAATCAAACAGGCCTACTTTGAAAAGTATGATGACGTGAGTACCTGCCCAGCCTTCTCTGTTGTGTCTCTTTCAGGCTAACAACCACTAATCCTGCCAGGTCTGTGTTGTTGTTTCCTCCACAGGAGCTGGAGGAAGTACTGAAGAAGGAGCTGACAGGTAGTTTTGAAAACGCCATCGTGGCCATGTTGGACCCTCCACATGTCTTTTTCGCCAAGGAGCTGAGGAAGGCCATGAAGGGGGCGGGCACGGATGAAGCCGTGCTGGTTGAGATCTTGTGCACCGCCACTAATGAGGTGTGTCAAGACCAGGCTGTATTATAACTGAACTGTGGCGCATGTGATGTAACAGATTTGGCTTGCCTGGTGCGCCATGCACAAACCCATCATAGAGACACAGCTTCACCACATCACACGTTTAAATACAATAAAAGTAATTAAACAAAAGCAGTTCGTTTCACAAAGTTGAATTAATTGCAAGCTGGGAGAAAAACAAAGTTTTATTAGCAGGGGAAACTTTTACAAGTTTGCAATGAATACGGACACGGAACAAAGACAAGAAACACAAAAACATAGAAGGGCAGCAGGTACTTGTTTGGTTAGAAAACATTTTGCATGTATAAAGAGAGACATAAATAGATATGAGTAGATACAAGTAACAGGAAAGCAAGACAAAGGCTCAAGTGGATCGTTGAGCTAGCTGACACAACATATGTTTAGGGGTGAAAACATGAAATCCATCTGCACAAAAATTGCCGTCATTCTTTGAAGATGCATTAAAGCTCAATAATATCTTGCTTCAGCTGGCGTCTCCATAGTAACAAACATTTATGCAGTGCTGTTTAATTATGTTGGCTAATGGAGGAATTAATGTGATGAACAGTAGTGGACAAAGCTCAGAACCCTGCAGAACGCCATAACTAACTCCACAATGTAAAAGCCTAATGTTTACATAAACAAGCTGGAGTCTGTCTTATAAATATGACCCAAACTGGCTCTTTATGAAGAAAAAATGCACATTATTATCATATTGTACATGTAAAATGTGCCGAATTTAGCCAGAGCTAATATTCATCCTTAGTTCCGTAGTGGCAGTGAGTTAAAAGCAGCACAAAGCGGTAGTGCTGTAAAAAAATAAACATGTAATAAATGAATAAAATACTTTATAACAGGGAAAACAAGAAAAAAACAAACAATTTGACATCTGCTAATGACTATCATCACAATAATTTTTTATGATCTGCTGTAGTCTGGTATGAAACATAAATTTGTGTTATTATAATAAAAAAGGCCTTTTTTTAACAAAAACAAATAAATAAAAAAAAATCAATATAAATGCAAAGAAATATGACTATGTAAATAAATACACAAAGAATAGTAAACTATACATAAACTATAAAGCCTTGATCTTTAGAGAGCTGTTAGTAAATGCCTACGTAAACATCCGAACTGCATTTTGTTGTCAGAATGCAGAACGAATCAAATTTTAGCTTTAAACATTCATCTAAATGAAATAAATTTAAAAAAAAACTGTAAAAGAGTATAAACGAGACAGAGGCAGCATCTTTACTGATGTGTGACTGGGATGATGTTTCTTTACTGGATGTTTGCTGTACTGAACCTCCGTTTTATTTTCCCTGCAGGACATTCTGAGCTACAAGGATGCATATCTACAGGGTAGGTTTTCCCCAAGCTGAGTCAGAAGAAGCAGCTTATAACTGGATGTTTCTTTCATTGTGGAAAGTCTCGCCTGTTAAGCAGCACTTCAGTTGCTGAATGCTGATTTTATTGTCATGTCCTTATGCTTTATGAGTCACTTCTTCCTGTCTGGGTTACTTGATCCATCCTGAAGTCAAATTTCACCCGTAATAAAATCTGTTATTTTCCAGATTTCCACTCCGATATTGGGTATCTGTTTGTGAGTTTGACTGTCAGCAGACTGAAGTACCTGCTGCTCTTTCTCTACAGTGCATGAGCGTGACCTGGAGGCAGATATTGAGGATGATACCAGTGGAGACGTGAGGAACCTCCTGATCTCACTTCTGCAGGTATAAAATGAACCATTCTTTCTATCCAGGAAGTGCATCCTCAGTTGTAGAAACTTCCAAATGCTGAATAAACTTCTTCTTTATTCTGACAAAGGCAGATATTTGAGTTTTTTCTGGGTTTGTTTCCTCCTCGTGGAATGCCTTACAGAATTGTTCTCTACACAGCAGCTCGCCCACCAGGGCATTGGTCAAATTGTTTGGCATGCTCAGCATGCTTAAGCCTCCATGGCATCTCCACTTCTTTCACTCCCTCCGCCCTTTGCTGCTTTCTCTCTTTTTCCTTCCTCCAGAAAAGAAAGAGAGTGACTCATGTTAAAAAACCAACGTCTTTCCAATGAGCCTCAATATCCTTTTAAATATTTCCCCTTAATGTGGAGCAGCTGACTGTAATCATCAACATCAAGACTTGGTGTTGTTTTTGCAATCCAATCTCATTGGTTCGGCTCAGCAAGACTTTCTGCTTATCCTGCTTTCTCACCTCTGAACCTCTTATTTTATCCCTTTTTATGCTGGTTTCCTGTGTTTCTTTCTACAGGCAAGCAGGGATGAGGGCTACGAGGTGGATGAAGGTTTAGCCGAACAAGATGCTGCATCTTTGTTTGAGGTGCGTTCTCAGAATGAATCATTTTCCCTGAATGAGGGGCCATATATCTTACAAGTTCATGCTTGTCTTCCATTTAAATATGCAAATGTTCAAGTCCTAGCTTTGTGTTTAAGATCCTACAATATGAGTGAAGTGCGTATCTGCTAAACCAGAGGCTGTGGGATCATTTCAGGGGGTCACAAGACAGTTATAAAGCATACATGACCTGTATTTCTCAGTTAAATTAGGGATTTTTTTTTTATCAGGGCTGTCAAAATTAAAGCATTAATGCAGAGATAAATTTGTGACATTAACACTTTTTTTTTTTTTTTTTTAAATTAACCAATCTTGAACAACAAAGTTGTACATGTCATATTAAAAATGTGAATTATTTCTGCGAGAGAAGTTGGTTGTGGGCATGTATGTGCCTTGTGGTGAACTAAATCCACCAAAAACCACTTTATCTTCCTTATTTTTGGAGGCTCTGACAGTTTTCCAGCCTAACATTTAGAGCAGGGGTGTTGGACCTCATGGACTGCTCTCCAGCTTTTTTCCAGGTATCCCTGCTCCAACACACTGGGATTACAGTAAATGGATCCAACAGCCTATGAAGTTCTGCACAATGACCAATTAATTTGAGTTAGGTTTCTGGAGCAGGGAAAGCCTGCAGGATTGCGGCCTTTGAGGAACAGAGCTGGATACCGCTGATTTAGAGGTTGGCTGCAAGATGATCCATTTTAATATTACACAATTAATCATCACATCACATTGGGGTGGGGGGTCTACAACACTAATATATCTTGGGTGTCATGGCTCAAAAAGCACCACACTAAATCAGTCTTCTCTGGTTAGCATCTAGATGTGATCTAGTTCACAGAGAGGTTCAGGATTTGACTTAATCACGTTATTGAAGTCATGACAACAAAGATATTAACTATTGGATTGTTTTGCATGGATCAAGCTACATCATCATTTTCAGGTACTAAAAACTGAAAACTGAAAGTTGAATTGGTGGCATAGACATAATGCTCTAGGATGTAAATTTTCAAATGAAGTGAGGTCATGACAATAAACATGCTAACATTTATGCTTGGTAGGGAAGAAATGTTAGCATGCTTCATAACATGGATGTAGTTGATATTCATAGGCCTATTAGGTTGCTTGGTCAGTTTCAAATGACAGAAATCACATATGAATACCAAAAGATGGACAGACAATAGAAAGTAGAGCTTTAGGAATGAAATCTATCAATATTTTGAACATATGAAAACAACCAAGCTAACATTCTGTGTTAGTGGTGAGGAAATATTAAAACATTTCTTAGCATATCTGTTGCTATTGGTTATAACCTCTGTGTGTCGGGAAAAAATCCTACTTTTAACCACTTTTGTAAAAGTCCAAACTTGAAGAATTTACAGAGAAGGTGAGATTAACAGAAATGTTCTGAAATGATTATTTTCTCATTTTGTGTTCTCATCAGGCAGGAGAGGGCCGGTTTGGCACAGATGAATCTACCTTCACCTACATCCTGACACACAGGAACTACCTGCAGCTTCAGGCAACCTTTAAGGCCTACGAGTCTGTATGTACTGTTGTCTGTGTTGCACAAAAAGAAGGATTTTGCAGTTATATTGATATTTTGTAAGTTCGGATGTTTTTAATGTTGTGCACAATCGTGGTTTAAGCTGTTATTCTGCAGCTTTCAGGAACAGACATACTGGACACCATTGACGCTGAGGCCACAGGAACTCTTAAGGATTGTTACATTACTCTTGGTAGATTGAAAAACAGTCATTCAAAAGTCACTTAAAACGCAAATCTGTTATGAATGCTTTACCTAAGACCTGCTGTAATTGTGTGTGTTATTTGCAGTGAGGTGTGCTAAGAACCCACAGCTGTATTTTGCTCGCCGCCTCAATGCTGCAATGAAGGGACTGGGTACCGATGAGGACACACTCATTCGCATCATCATGGGCCGTTCTGAGGCAAGTGTGTGCTTGTGTGACCCAGTGTGTGAATAAAGTATTAAGGTATTACAAGCATAAAAATCCTCTTGCTTCACTTCAAAATTAAATTTTAACTGTGTGATGCCTATTATCAGCTAGTTATAAATCCTACATTTCACAACACTCCTACCACACCACAGTAGGACTTCAGTAATGAACATATAGAAACAGACCTTTTCACAGCAAGATCATGATTTTTCACAGCATAAAGCACAGGTATACCAAAGGTGCACCATTAAACCTTCATAATAACACAGCAACCACAACAGCAGGATAATCCCCAGTGAAAATGATGAAAAGCCTGTTGTATTGAGTTGTAATTTCAATTCTCCATCCATTCACTAATCTATAGTCAGACATTTTGTTTTGCTGTTCAAACCACAACTTTTTATCTGAACCATAGCACACACACTGAGAATTTATGACATGGTTTAACAATGATCGCAAAAGTTGTTAACTGTCCCAATTTCCACATAGATCTCTATTAAAATCTTAAAGTCTTTATGTGGTTTTCAGCTACATTACCTACAAGGTCCACAATCCAGCAGGTTCCCCATGTATTTCTGCTTCAACACACCATTAATCAAATTAAATGGATCTAACAGCCTGTCAGGTTCTGAACAATCAATCAGTAATTTGAGTCTGAATTTGAAAGCATGGTTAGCCATGGATCATTGCAACTTGCTTGAGTTTCAAACCCCCAAAAAAGGTCATTTTCACAAGTTTTGAAACATTAATTAATGTTTTGTTGAGCACTGTTCAAAACAATAGTGTTCAAACCAATTAGCAAGCCAAGCTAGCATTGGGCTAACATTGTTTTAAATAGCTTAGAAATGCTAACTGAGCTAACTACAGGCTACGACAGACTACCTTAAGACTAGTTTCCTTGTTTTCAGCCCACACAGACTAAAGTATTCTGGGGGTTTTCTTAATTAGACTGTCAAATATGTAAACCTCCAAAAGCCAAATAATGCAGAGAACCAAGATAATGTTGCCAAATGGTTCAGATTTCAATTAGCAAACTAGCTTAAAGTTAGCTTAATCTAGGAGGCATTTCACAACAAAAAAGCATTGAGAAAAAATATGAACCAAATAATGTGGTTGAAAAGTACAAAAAAAGGTAAAAACTTTTCGTTCCACATATAGTTTTAATAATTACATAATAGTTATTTGTCCACTTTTACGATTGTCTATTCAGTGAAAGAGTAGCAAGATTGCTCTACCTTCCCATGTAACTGAAAAATGATAAAACATGTAAATATAGCTCAGATAGCTTCACAGTGAAATGGCTCATCATATGTCTGAGCCATGTGTTTTAAAAATTATTAATAAAATAATGGCTGGTTCCATGTTTATTATTTAAAATATTACATTGTAATATAGCGATTAAAAAATCCCATTGGTGTCAAGATGTGTACTGAAAACTAAAAGCAGTGAGGGTGTACACAGATATGCATTTTGAAGTTTAATGTCAGTGTTGTGGAATGACATGTCAACTACATGTCTTCCAGCTTCACAAAATATGTGCTGTCACCCACCTCAGCTGTGGCTTGTTGATATCCTGCTGCTGATTATTTATGCGACACCCATTTGTAGATATCTGGCCCAATACTTAATAACTCCATGAAAATGTAATATCCTAAATATATCAGCAATCGGTTGCCCTCCTGTGGTCCTTGCATAAAGTAGTTTTGGATAGGTGCACAATCTGAACACAATACTGAAAATTTAGACGTTTACAGGATTATGTTGTGAACCCACAGTTTGACTTGGAGACGGTGAAGGACATGTACCTGGAGAAGTATGATGTCACGCTGAAAGATGCCCTGGACTCTGAGTGTGGCGGAGACTTTAAGCGCCTCCTGATCGAGATCCTGCACTGAAACGTCTCATGCCTTCCTCCTTCTAGCCTTACTTAACCAAGACACAACATGACCCACTCTGTCTGCCATACTTCCCATGGTCACTCTTGCTTTTCTTACTTCTCTTAGACATAGTCAGTTCTCTTTGCAGCATGGACCAAAAACCAACCAATATGATAAAGTTAATTGTTAACATGTGGTGAACTTTTTTTAAGGTGCACTTTGTAGCCAAGAACATTATGTCAGTAGAGCTCTATACACATTTAGGGAAGTACACAGCGGAGGTGTATTGAGTGTTTGCAGTTATTTTAAGATTATGGTAGTTTTATGGATCTCTTATGAAACTCCAGCATCGTGCTCACATATTTATCCAAGCAGATATTCATTAAGTCTTCTTTGTCTCTTGGTATTTCAGCTGAAGTTGACCATTTCAATCATTTTTCAAAATTTATAAACTAAAGTACAAATAGATTTTTTTCATTTATCATCCACTTTTTTTTTTTTCCTTTTGTCTTTTGCAATATTAACAAAATGTGGTGAATTACCACATTTATTTGTTTATGCCTGAGAACATTAAAAATTAATTATGTATGTCAGTATTATTAATATAACATTTTTAACAAAGGCTAACATGTTTTAAAGACTCACTACTGGCTTTTTTGTAGTCACGTCCCTATATGCTAACTGGGATTTTAAATTTTTCTGATCTTTCAAACACATCTCACAAGCTGCCTTGCTTTCACAAACCTTTAAATCATTTTCCATTTTATCCAGTGACTTTATGGTGATAATACTGAAGAATTTTTATCTATAATCTCCTAAGTGCAATGAATAAAAGTAGCCACACTGTGTTTAATCAGGTATGCAAGATGGTCTTCACTCACTTTATTTAAGCATACATATTATAATATATATTGATATGTTGTTACAGATGCTGAATTTCAAAGCAGATGTTCCTATAACCATGTTGTAATGATATCTGATGTTTACTGTCTGTTCAAAAAGTAGTAAATTAAGTGTTAGTAAAATTTTAACCTCACTAAAATTCCCTTGTGTCTTCTTTATTTCCACCAAGGGGCAGTATTGTACCATTTGCATGTACTGCTTTGCAGATAACACATTATATTTGATTTAAAAAAAAGGCTAACCAGTGATATATTTAAGTATTTTCTTATATGTATACCCCAATATATTGCAATGTGTTCTGCCAAACAGTATTGACTATTATAAGTCATTGTGATTGTTCAGATTTGCACTAAAGGATTTCTTCTGTTAATAGGTTCTATATAGTTTGTTTGTTGGTCTCAGATCCAGATTTATGCAGAGCATTCATCCCAAAACATTTTTATTCAGTCCAAGGGAAAGAAACTGTGGGGCACCTCTGGAAAATTTAAAAGTGGATACTGGTGAAGAAAAGTTCCAAACAAGTGTGAACTGCTTCCAGATGTTCTGACACAAGATCGGGCAATTTCTAAGGCAGGACTCTTTCTTAAAAAGTCTCACAGCTTCTTCAATGATTCCTGTTTGCATTAATGTCATAGCTCAGAGTCCACCTGATATCTGCAAATTTTTTGCTACCTGTATGTCTAGAGTCTGTGCACCATATGTAGCCCAGTGGCATGGAGGCGAGTGCATCGATGCAAATGAATGCATGGCTCAATAGTACATATCTAGCTGAAACAAACTTAGGCTATGTTTTTCTACATCTGTACACTATTACTCTTACTGCAAATGTCCTTCGCAAACCACTCATACCAGACGGAGCTCTGCTGTCTATAATGTGGTGTTCTGACCTTTCCTTTAAATATTTATCTTTTTCAGATTCCTATAATTCATCCAGTCATTGAGCTATTGCACTACAGGTGGGTTCAGTTCGTCAAAAGACCAGCTGCCTTTCTGTTATATTCTTCAACTCGTGTTGTTATTGACTTTGGCATGCCATCTTAAGTTTTTGATAGAGGTTGCAAATGCTTTTGAGGAGAAGGTCATGAGCTGTGCTGCACATGGTTTGTTCATAGTAACAGTTTGGTTAAGGTACCTCGCATAAGAGACAAATGAGGACCTTGAGGGTCCAGACCTATATAATACTGACACTAATCTCTGAAAACTTGTGATTTATTGACTAATCTGCAGCACACGCTGATGTGGAGGTTATGACTTGAAAGACTGGAATAATGACGTCAAGTCTGCCTGTGTTCATATAGCATATGTTCAAGTTCATAGATTGCTTTTTGATCTTGTCCCAAAGCAGTGCACCCCTCCATTGGAAATTATTAAAAAGTCCATTACTAAATTCAGTGGCCCGCTAATATTATTTTAACTGCTTCAAGTCATGATAAAGGTCTTCTGGTCTCTGGTGAGTAATAGGAAACACCTTATTGTTTCTACCAACAGCAGACATGTTTGATTTAGTTTGAATATCCATTCCTGAAAATCTTCATATTTAAAAATGACACACCTAAACTAATCAATTTGTGCTACTTAGGAAATTTCAAGTGAAGCTTGCTTGTCAAAGAAGGAAAACATTCATTCATCTCAAACTAAGAAAAAACTGTGAACACTTCATCACTACATTAACTCTGTCTGCTAGAGAAGTTTTTCAAGGAGCTGTGCGCTGAAATGTCAATGTAACACTGAAACGTGTAAAGAGCAGTAAATACCCTCTTTACAGTTACAACAGCAGACCACAAATGATACTCATGGGAAAAAAAACTAGAGCAAAAGGCCACAATTAAAACAATATTTTGTCCATTTAAATCAACTCACACCTAAAAATCCAAATGAGAGCTGCAAAGCAGATTCTCACATGCCTCTTGTCTGTATAAGTTGATTACTTAGCTACTACATGGTCTAAATCATAATACAAACAGTCCAAGAGTTAAGAGTAATTTTTAAGCAGTTTATAGGTGGTGTGGTGCAAAAGCCCATTATATGGCATTTGCATGATCTTTTTTTTAAGTTGTTGTTCGTTTGAGCCAATTTACATGGCATAAATTAGCTTTTTATTAGCTTGTAGCTTAGCTTAACGATCAGAAAACAGGATTGTCCAATCTGTGAATGCCAACACTGATGCCTAATTGAAGATAGTGCACTTATTTGTAACCCATTATCAAAAACAAACAAACAAGAGTAATGAGATGAAGACAAGAGTTAATGTCACTGAGCTGACTGAAATCTACTTCTGTGTATGACGTCGGCTAACATTAGCGATCACAAACTTAATCATGCTAAAGTTTAGCTGAATTTAGTTTATGCTAAATTAAACAAAAATGTCACCCAGAGATAAAATGTGTGTACTGAAACTGGCAAGAATTATTGTTTTACCAAGATAAGAAATAATTAAAAAGCAGAAAAAGCTGCTCTTCTTATGATTTCCTCTGTATAATTAGCTAACTCCATGCTAAATTAGTTTGTGTAACATAGTGTTGAAACTTTACATAAAGCTCTTATTGCAGCTAACAGTGTGGAAAAAGATTTTATTGTGTTTACATAGAAAATATATCAAATATGCATTTTATTGCGGATTAATTTGGGTTAACACAAACCATAATTATGTTTTCATATTTAAATAAGCAATTTAATTACTGCAAGGTTTTAGTGACTTTCTTTAAGTCCATATGTGCAGGGCGGTCATTAAAAAAAAAAGGCATGCAGAAGATATTCACAACAGCAAATGGTGGTTAACATAAAACATGTGCTCTTAAAAAACACTCTGGAATCCAAACCAGTCCCTGCACAAAGGGCTTTGTCACCACCAGATTAATCTGAAGGTCTGTCAGCATCAACATAGTAACCGAATTACATAAATAAAAGACAGATAGATGAGAAACATGACATTTTGGACATAAAAAAACAGAAAGCTCATGCAGGAGAAATTCTTTTCATATCAAACCAGCTGAATAAAGTTTAGAGTGAAAACAAAACAAAAAAACTTCCTAGATTTTTACTTTTTTTTTTTTTCCCCAAAAGGTGAAACAGACTATACACACTACAAAATAAAGTAGCTGTACTGTATGAACAGTTCAATGTTATAGAAATATTCAGTTTCTAATCCAATAAGAAGCCCTTAAATTGAGAAACCTATTCTAACGGTGCACTTCCAGGAGCTCAAGGCAGTTTTAGCATTTCTTGAGGATCTTTTGTTGCAATACCAGCAAGTAAACTACTGGAAAATTCTGCAATAGGATGTGAAGAAAACAGGTTTTTGCTATGGCTTTTGAACCTGAGATGTTTGGTGTATTATTGGAAAAGCACAGTATGAACTCCACCATAATGATGTACAGAAATTCAGTTTGGGTTATATACAGTTCCTTGCATACTTCAGGCTGAGTGAGAGTGAGCTCTGAAAACCTGCTCTGTATTAGACCCTCAACAGTGAAGTCTCAGCATTCCTGCTTATGATTGGGTAGCCATAAAAAAAAAAGAACACTCAACATAAAGGGGCCATCATCTCAAAACCTGGGGTTTAGAGAAAAATACCACAGTAAAGAAAAAATACAAGCACCAATGTTTGAGGAAAGAGGAAAAATGCTTATATTACAGCTTAACTTAGCATGGATACTGGCAGCAGCAGGAACCAGATAACCTGCATATAATCCAATAATCACATAGACTCTTGTTGCTTTTCGGACAGACAAAATTTGATATGTAGTAATCTTAAGGTGCTAGTTCGCAGTTTTCTTTCTACCCATAACTTAGGCAATGGAATAAGATCAATGCATGAATCAAACTGATGAGCTGCAACAATAAAACCAAAGTCCTAACAGGACTGAGATCTGCTGGGATCTTAAAGGTTGCTCTGTGGTGCCAGAGCTGTAAATTGTTTGAGTTGGGGCCCCATAAATGAAGTTTGTTTTGTTTCACCATGCAAATCTTCTTGGGCTCACTGTGTTCCTTGAGATATTACAAATCAGTTTTTGTAAAGAGGCACTGCATCCTGAGTGATGCATTCGAAGGTAACATCTATATCAGATGTTACCATGTGATCTATAGTCTTGCAAGTTTTTCAATGTTCCCCTGCTCACACTCACTCAAATTCATTGAATCCAAAAGCCTATAAGGTTCTGCACAATCCATCTACCCATTTGTTCCAATTAAGGGTTGCTGGAAGCTGGAGCCTATCCCAGTAATCATTGGGTGAGAGGCAGGGTGCACCCTGGACAGGTCGCCAGTCCATTGCTGGGCCAAAAATTCAATTCAACTTTATCTATACAGCGTCAAATCATGGCAATGCCATCTCAAGACGCTTTAACGACAGAGGGGAAAACATAATGAAGGCCAATTCATAACAGCCTATATAAAGAAACCAACAGATTGAGTTGAGTCCAACTAGCTAGCAATCCCTAGCTATAGGACTTATCAAAAATATAAGTCTTCAGCCTAGTCTTAAAGGTGGGGAGGGTGTCTGCTTCACAACACAGAGAGACAAACAACCATTCATGCTTACACTCACTCCAAGGGACAATTTAGAGTAACTAATCACCCTAACATGAAATCTTTGAATTATGAGGAGGAAGCAGGAGTACCTGGAGAGAACCCACACATACATGCAAACTCTATACAGAAAGGCCACCATTCAAACCTCTCCCGAGCCAAGGCTCGTATCGGCATCCTTTTTGCTGTGAGGCCACTGTGCTAACAATCAGTTCTGTCTTAATTATTTTAGTCAAATTTTTTGTAATGGGGAAACTTTGAAAAACTGCAGGATAAATCAATTAACCCTGATCTACAGGAACGTCAAAACCCCATTCTTCCCAGCAGAACTTTGTCCGATAATGTAATTATGGTGTCAATGGTTTTAATGTTGAGTCTGGTGCATCGTTAAAAGAAACACACAACATAGCAAAGATCTGGCTCTGTTATCATGCTGCCACCCACAGGACTGACACTCCACTTCCTGTTTGATGGCTAATCTGGTTGACCCGTCCACGCACGCAGTCCAGTAAGAAAAAAACAGCTGTGCCATTATGAACCCGAAAAGATGCCCGCAGACTCACGCTGGCCCACTGGCTGCCTTCAGACATTTGACCAGCCACTTGCTGGGCTACAGGGACAGACCGTGGCCCCTCTACCTCACCACCCTTTCCTGAACCATCAGAATCACTTCGTCTCAGCAGAGTCACCTTGACCAAGTTGCAGGAATGAATGAGTTTAAGGTCCAAAGCCATACTGGCTGTACCGCTCTCCTTGAAGACAAAATCCCGTCTTTGACCAGTGGATCCCTTCCCCAGCCCCATCTGAGACACCTGGGGGCTGATCTGATGGAAGAACAGAGGCTTGTTTCGAACTGCCCCAGAGGGAAGGCCAGTATTGGATACAGAGGCAGACAGAGAGGAAGAAATGGCTGCAGGGACCCAAAACAAGCTAAGAAGACTGATGCCTGTCTCATCACCAAAGAAGCGAACGTTACACTGTGAAGGAGAGAGAATCTCAAAGCTAATCACATGGCCAGGGTCGACTCGAGCCGCTCCAGACAACGATATAGACGTGTCCCGATAGTGGACGCCTGCTTTGAAGGCACGAAACAACTCCATGGCAGTTCCATTATGGTTGAGATACGCCACGAGCTGGAAGCCTTCACTTACACATGCTTGTCCCATAGAGTACAGCGCCTGCTGAAAAACAAAACGCGCCGTACCACTCTCCGCAAACCGGATCCCACGCCCATCATGAGTCATCCCCACCACATAAGGGTCAGAGGTGGAGGTGGTGCGGAAGACTGGACGATAGTTTGTGTGATAGTGTGCAGAAACAATCGCCTGTGCTGTCATAGCAACAGCGCCGGTGTCATGAGAAAGCCAGAGGAGACTGAGTGGAGCAGCAGTAGGGTCGTAAAGCTGCAGACCCTCACTACTTTGGTTACAGTGGTGGCTGGCGCTCCGGAGGAACAAAGACATGATGTGACCTGGGGCGACCTCTACTACCCCACTGATGCTGACACTTTGGAGAGACCTTCGCTCTTGCTGCTCCACCCGCACGCCGCTGAGGTCACGACCCTCTGAGCCATCAGTGCTGTTGATGGTCAGACACACCTGGATGAAGCTGCGGCAGCCGTGGCTCATGGCCAAATTCCCATCCAGCCAGACCAGACCGTGATGCCTCAGGACCAGTCGTCCATCCTCAGCTGAAACCAGATTTGCATCTCCTCTTTCCTGGATGTGAAGTTGCACGCTGAGGAAAGCATGAGCTAAGAAACGCCCTTTTGCACCCTGCAGACTGATGTCTCCAGCCCAGGACAGAGACAAAGCACTGTCGCCGGTCACAGGGCCAGAGCAGACGCTGTCTGTGACGAAAGTACAAGCAGAAACCACAAGTTCCCCATCACAGTCGTTGCAGGCCTGACACTCATCCATGTTTGAGTTGAAGAAGTAGCCATGACCGCATATTCCAGCACTGGCATCCCGTACGGTCATGCCCTGACACCTGAAGCCACCTGGTGATACGCAAAAAAAAAAAAAAAAAAAAGAAGCAAGCTCAGAAGACTGGATAATATAAAGTTTAAATACACTTCTAAGGCAAACATTGACTGCTAACTTAGATACAAGCAATATCGTAATAGTTTAACAATAGTGCAGGTATTCACCTGGAGTGTTGACACATTTCTGTTGATCTCTGCACAAACTGGCTATTTCAAGACATTCATCTCGATCCTTTAATGAAAAATACATGCTTTTAGCTACAAGGCAACAAGAAAATGATAAACCGACAACCATGTTTCCTTCCAAATCCAATTAACCCTTTAACACCATGCAAATCATATCAAATACACAACATTTCTGGGACCTATTGCATCACCTGATGGTTAAAAAACCTTGTTCAAAGCCCCTTTTGTATGCAATCGGATTCTTGTATTCTAGTTCCTGGAGGGCAAATTTTGCACTACAATATTTCTGACAAGAATAATCCACACAGTATATGCTAATTATTTGTTCATCTTTATCTTTTAAAATTTAGTTTTACAGTTTGTTAAAGGGGCTTAATAAAAACTTCAGATAAAAAAAGAGTTATGTTCATTATTTATTGGCTGAGATAAATGTGGAAAGAAAGTTTTCATCTTATTTGTTCAATAATCTGAGATTTTGACATAAAATGATAACGATGTTATGTTGTGAGTTGTAAAATAATAAATATTAACCTGGCAGATCCTGTCTGCATGTACTGAACACTGAGCAACCAGGAAGAAACCAGGAGGACAGACGGTGCACTTCTCACAGCGAGGATGGTCTCTGCTGTAGTCGCAGTACTCTTCTGGTCCACAGCTGCCACAGCTCAGCTGGGACTGGCCCACCTGATGGCATCGAACATTTCAGTTTAAAGTGGAACTATTATGTGCATTTCAGGCTAATTTATTTTTATTTCTGAGACCAGAAGGGCTGGGATTGATCGAGTTATTGTCACAAATTGCTTTACTTCAGACCGACCCTCTCCGTAGGCTGTCAGATCAGCCTGTGGGCAAAACGAGTGGATTGAGACTCTTCCGCATTAAGCCCCGCCTCCCGCCACTGCACTACATCGGGAGCGCGCACCGCACCTGCTTTCGCCGTCATTGTAACATCTCATAAACAGAAGGATTAGGCTAATATGAACTCAATAAAAAAAAAACAAAATACAATGTCAACACACAGCATACAGCCCTACATGTTGGAACCTGAATCAGACCCTGAAAACGAAGTGGAAAACAGCAACCCACAGCAACGAATGCAGCAGGATGTCTCTCTTTGGTAAACTCACCAGCCATCGTTGGAAAAAACTTTATCCCACGTTTTCCACCCGCCTGATGTATTTGTACATGCCCTTGTTAACCAGTAGAAGGTAACCAATCACCGAACCTTATCTCCCGGGACGTAACAAGGATTTCCAAGTAGAAAAAACTCTCTAAAACGACGCGTTTTTCGTCGCCATGGAAACCGAACGGAGAGCGTGCTGGAACTCAAACTCAAACTCAAACTTAAACATGCGTTTAGGTGATAAAAAAAAAAAAACTGTCGTTCACATGTCTGATGAGGATTCAACACTTTAGTCTTACACACTTGGACTTTTTTTTTTTTTTTTTTTTTTTTTTTTTTTATAACTGGGTTTGCAGCTCACCTCCATCACACTGGCCTCCATGTCCACCTTTTGCAAAGAGAGTGCCTGCTGTGATTGGTGGGCTCTAACCTGCCCACTCAAGGTTTCCATGTGACTGTCTAACTCCCCCTGGAGGTCTTGGAAAGATACCTGTTTGATGCCATCCATCAGTATGCTGTACTGAGCTTTTACCTAGAAGCAGAAAAATATAAATAGTGACATTTAAGCAGTTTCAGAGGGTGGTTCAGTCTTTTCCTCTGATCCACACATGGATCCAATATTTCACATGAAGCTCTGTAATTATCAGAATAAAAATCTATTAGTTTTTACTTCCTAATAATTAAAACAGTCAGCTGTTAACATTTTTTCTCTTCAGCCTTACTTGCTCCATCTGCTCATACATCCTCCTCTGCTGCTCCAGTATTTCCCTCTGCTGACTGACCAGTGTGCCCTGCTGCTCACTGAGGAGCCTCTGCAGCTCCTTGACCTCGTTCTGCTGGCCCTGGAGGGCCTCAACCAGCCTCTCCTGGCTCTTAGACAGCTGCAGCTGCAGGACCAGAGCATCCTCTGAGGGAACCTCATTGGACCCTAAGGCGAGGACAGAAAAGGACACCTGAGGGGACTGCATCTTAGTCCCCATTTTGTGTTTCCACACCAGACACTGACCTGGCTTCATGTCACATGTCAGCTGTATCCACGCGCTACCATCCGAGCCCAAGTCTGGGAGCTCACCCAGAAACTGCGCGTCTCTGTCCGTCACACGAACAGGTGATGAGCTCCCTCTAACTTCGTCTCCTCCATGCGCACTGCAGCCGTTTCCGACGCACGGCATCTGCTTGGGGCGCATCCGTGGAGGCAGTTTACATCCAATTCCTTTGCAGTCCCGTGTTGGACTGTCATCATGAGTGGGGCGATGAGATACTGTGGTGGGACAAGTCCCACCGGCGCAGCCTGGATGAAACACCTCGGCGGTGATGGTCCTTGGGTTTGTTCTCCTGGTGACCTCCGTGGCAGCGTGTTGCGTAAAGCCTCCGCGCTGAGCCTGGAGGACGGCGTACGGCTGTGGAGGCGCACTCTGGACCTGGCGCTGGGCAAAATGAGCATCCTGCTGGTAACTTGGATAAACATGTCCCGTCCTGGGTTTTGCAGAGTGGTGCATCTGCCGCGGAGACGCGGACGCCTCAGTGCGCCCCTGGCAGTGTGCGCCAACGCACAGTGCGGGAAAGCAGCGTGGTCCCCTGCATACCTCAGAACAACCCACCCTGCTGAGCACTATGATGACAAAGAATAAAAATATCCCAGAAACAGCCACCATGTTGCAATCCTAAAAGGTAGAAGGGGGGAAAAACAGGCCACTGATGAACGGTGGTCCCTTTTAATCCCCTAAATGTGCAGGTCCTGTCTCATCACCAGCTCACGCACATAACCTGCAGCTAAACTTGTCTGCAGTTTCTCAGCTTGCCTCCATGCATGCTCCACTGCTTCCGCCCCCCTTTGCCCCTTTCTGCAGATAGCCGAGTGGAGTCCACATGTGGTGTTCACTGCTTCTAATTGGCAACAGGTTTTTGCTCCTAGTCTTAAATTAACCCGTAGCTTTCCCGGACATACCTCTCAGCCCAGTCACTCTGCTCCTACTGAAGCGGTGCATGTGGGGGATATTTGCACTATACTCCAAAGTTATTTTTACTCTCACACACACCTGGAAGGTCATTGATGAGCAGTTAATGCGCGCAACAGAATCCAGACGTGCATGGCAACCCCAACATGAACCTGCAGAAACTTTAGACATTAGTTTTTGCTCAAGTCACTGTTTTCCTTTGCAATCCCTCCTTTTCCCTCATCTGTCTTTTTCCTTTCATTCTGATGACAGGATCAGCCGTGAAGGTTATTCATTTAGCCCTGACAGGATTAAAAACCTTTAAAAAACTTTAAATGACATCAAGCTTTTGGATCTAATTGGATAATGGCTGTGGTGGGGCTTTAAAATACAACCCTTCAATATTGTAATGTTGAAGTATAAAGTGTCTTTCCTGTAAAATCCAGACTTTATTAAAGTTTCTTGGCACTCTCATTTCCCTACTTCGACCCCACATGACTTTAATAAAGAGGTAAACCACATGAGGAGCACCTAAATGGGCTCCTCTCTTCTAATTTTCACGCTAAAATGGCACTCTCCTTCACACAGCAGTCATGCACACACAGGCCTCTTTACAGTGGATGCTTGTTGCAATCACATAACAGCAGCTCAATGCCTTCACACACGTTCAATACGACTTGAGGTTCAACCTGAGCATCAGAGTAAGAAAGAAAGGGGATTTAAGTGACTTTAAATGCATGGTTTGTTGGTCTGAATAATTCAGATTTCCGATCTATTTCCACACACAACCAGTTTATAGGATATAATCTGAGAAGAAAAAAAAAAAAACAAACAGTAAGTTTTCATCATCTTGGGTTTGGTTAGAAGAAAATGGGATAGATGGGCTGTCAGCAGAAGACCACTGGGTGCCCCTCCTGCAGCCAAAAACAGGAAAATGAGGCTAAAATTCACACAAACTCACCAAACTGGAAAATAGAATATGGGAAAATGTTGCTGGTCGGATTAGTCTCCATTTCAGCTCCACGTTCACATTGTAGGATCAGAATTAAACATGAAGGCATGGATCCTTCTTGCCTTGTACCAACAGTTCAGTCGGCTGCTGGAGGTGTCATTTTCTGTATACATGCTGCTGGGATCGGTTCTAGATGCCCCATGAGGGCATGGTCATGAGGATGAGACAAAGACAAACATTTTGTCACTTTGATATTTATTTAAAATATATTAATATATTCAGCAGAGACTCAGTCAGACCTGATTCAGCTGCATGGAAAAGACTTGTTGAAAGATTCTTCGCTCTCACTCTGATCTTTTATTTTTCCTTTTTCCTTTTCTAGAACATTTTTCTACTACTTATGATTTAATCTTTTAATTTTCATTGTTACTGATTCAATTTAATATAATTTAGATAGATGTATAAAAGATAGAAAAAGCATTAAATCTCATATTATATCATATTAAATTACTATGATTTCAAATATTAGTTATATGTTCTAAAATGACTTAAAAGATTTTTAAATCCTCTTAAAATATATATTAAAATATTTTTTTAAAAACACATTTTTTCTTATTCTATTTTGTTTCTTATTTCCTTATTAAATAGTGTATTTTTGTTGCTTGATTATTTTGTCTCTTTTTTATTTTTTCATTTCCTTGTTCTTTTCTGCATCTTTACTTTCCTCCACATGAGTTTCCAGTCTTCCAGTTCTTCCATTCTGTTAATGCAGCATATTATTTTCCTTCCTCCTCTTCTTCCTCATCCTCCTCCTCTTGTCTTGCAGATGCATATTTCAACGTCATTCTCAGAATTTTTCCACTTTGTTCTGCAGCTCTCTGAACACCTTCCAGATGATTTCTGCCCTTCTCCGAATACTTCCTGCAGCTGCATTTCTTTAACTTGTTCTTCCATTTTTTATTTTCCTCTCTGTTGTCTCTCCAGTTCCTTTTGCTGCAGTTTCTTATGTTACTTTCAGCATTTCATTTCTCATCTGCTCCGTTTTTTTTGTTTCCTCCTCAAAGTATTTTTTAACTGATTCTTTTTGTAGATGTCCCCCTGCGTGGTTCGTTTTTTTGGCTCATTCTTTTCCCCATTTAATTTTATCTTCTGTTTTTTCTGTTGCTTTGGTAGTTTCAGTGTTCAGTGTCTTCATACTTGTTTCTTATTTCTCAAACATTAATAACTGGTCTTTTTTTTCTTCCGCGACATTAATTCTCTCAGTTGTTTCTTGTCAAGCTACAGATGCTTCTTTTTCTCCTCTAAGTCCATCTGTCTGAACGTCTGTAACTGAAGAATCTGCTTAATGTTTTGTGGCGCCGTTTTCTGTCCACAAAAAGCTCAGTGATGCAGCTTCAGTTTTATTTGCTGGTTCTTTATGAGTAAGACTCTGAATTGTTTTATCCTTCTTTACTTTTGTGTTGTTGTTTGAACTGTTCTAGTTTGTTTTGTTTGTGTGTTTTCCAGTTTACTTTCTTGTGTTCATCATAAAACATTCATTGATCACCTTTTTTCTTGCATATTCATGAACCAGGATGGTATGTTTGTAAATAAACCACTTCAGAGGATGTCAGTGAGTCATCCAATATGTTTCCACTCACTGGAGAATAAATAAAGCTATGACATAACTGAACATAATGTAAATACACATGCTTGCCTTTATGATAAATAGGAAAAGAAAATGATACAGCTATATTTTATAGAAGATTTGCATAATATGGTTATGATTATATATTATTTTATAAATATTTTATAGAATACATTAAAATAAATCATGATAAATTCTAAATATCACCCAAAAACAAAAAAAGTATAATTGCACGTGTATGTAGAGAAAAAATGCTGTATTTTAAAATGTAACATTGTTTTTAATTAATTTGTGCATAAAAGGGTTAATCTATACTTAAATCTCTTTCAGTTTTCTGTTTAACCACTCACTTTATTTTATATCTTCATCCTCATCATCACCATCCTTCTTTTTTAGCTTCCTTCTAAAGATTTCTATCTCTGATTTCAGCCTCCATACTTGTTTTCCCTCGTCTGCCCTTCATCCGGTTGCTCTTCAGTCTCCTTCCACTCTTTCATCAGGAGCTGCACGTTTTAATTGGTTTCCTGCATATTTTTCTTTGTCCTGCAGTTTTTTCTTGCATTTTCCATTCGGGTTTGTATCCCCCTCAGAGGGACTTCTTCTCCAGCTGCAGTTCATTCTTCATCTGCTCCATTTAGTTTGTTTCTTCATGCAAATCTTATAGGCTGATTCAGCTTTTCAGATTTCTCTCTGCAAGTTATTTGTTTTTTCTTCACCATTTCTCTTTCACTCCTCTTTCCCTCCTCGGAGCTTCTTTAATCTCGTTCTAAACTTCTTCATACTGTTTAGTTTCTTCCTCAGATTCAGACATGTCATCCTCTGGTTCATCTCTCTGTTCATTCAGGTCTTTCTTCTTGTTCTTTCTGATCTTAACACAAGGTTTTAATAGTCAAGATAGTTTTCTCCTCCTCATGTTTGTCTTCTTCTATCTATCTTCTGTTGTTTTTTTTTTTTTTGTTTTTTTTATTTCCCTCTTGTTTTTTATTGAGCTCAGATGTATTTTTGGTCCAAAAGGTTTAGTGCTCCTTGGATTTAAAGGGCTTGTCTCTCTCCTGTGGATGCTTTTAGACACAAAGGGTTTTTTTTTTCTCTTTCTCTTCAACATTTTCTCTTACATGACTGTTTTCAGACTGCAGGCTTTCAAGGCAAGACACAAACTTGAACATTTAAGGCAAAATGCTTCTTGATGTAAGAACTACAACTCTGTAGAGGCATCAGTCAGCTGCTAACAAATAAACACCATGATTGTAGTTTTTCTGGTTTTCACACACACTCTTCAGCTGGGGTTTGGAAAACACATATATGCTTTGTGAATCACATACCTAATAAAGCTAAAGTAGCTGTTAAACTATTTATTTAGGCAAATATGATGGTTTGTTTGAGATATATAAGCTATTATTAAATTAAGTTGGTGTAGCCAATCTTCCAGATTGTCATTGGAAACAAGTTCATAAAGTGACATTCTTTCTTTTCATTTCAAATATACTGTCAAGTCGAGCTATTTATCCAGTAAAAAAATGATCTGTGGTGAGAAAAAGGAAAAATATTAATTGAATGAAGATATTGTAGCCAAACACAGCTTCAGCTGTAAGTGAATGATTGACACATGAGCAGCTACAAGGTGAGAAAGTTAAACAATGAATAAATAAAATCTCCAAAGAGCTTCAAACAGACAAGTCTGTGTAAAATGCACTGTGTCTTGCTGAATATGACTTTAAAGCTTGTAAATTAGTCTTTATGGGCTGCATCGCTACATGTTTAACAGAAAATGTAAAGTAGTCTGCAGCTGCACAACTTTGCATGAACATGCAAAGTATTGGGGTAGTGCAGGTTTACACAGGTATATGGAGTATAGCCACTTCTTTTTCAGTCAGCATTGAGTATATCCACGTCATTACCCCCTGTGATGCTGCTTTTACCATTACAAACGTCCCTACACATGTACCTACGTGGACCAGCAGCTCAGCTGGACCAGCAGCTCAGCTAAGGTTACCTGTGCAGCATTGGTGCAGTTAGCCATCAGCTGTTTTAACTTTAGCCTGAACATAGACATAATAAAGATAGATGTATGTATGTCTATGATTCTGTCTCTCACTAGTCTGTATAGCAGCGTTGGTTTAGTCATTTCATAACTCTTCCTCCCTGAAACCGAAGAGCAGACATTATGTGACAATGAGCAAATATACTGATGGATTTTTGGGGTAAACGAAGAACACATTCACATCAGCCTTTTGGATTCGAATCCGAGTCTGTTTGCTCTTCTGCCTCGTCTGTTGTTTATACTGCAGAGTATTTCTGCAGTATACTTGCATAAGACTAAATAAAAAACCCATGTCTCCATGTTTGGCTTCCAAGTGAAGGAAACAGTTTTCTTCTTCACGCGGGTCTTGTTATTTCTTTTACTAAATACTCATGCAGCGCCACCCTTGGTGAGAATGGGGATATATTATTCTGATGGTTTGGCTCATTTTACCAAACTGGAGCATAAACATGATCTCGGTTCGCATGGATACATCCCCCTACAACCAAGTCCCCAATCAGACCGAGTCTGGTGGACTATCCTGATGTGAATGCATCCTAAATGGTGTAGTGTTATATGTCACTTTTTTCTAAAACAAAAAAAAACCCCAACATTTTTCTAGGCTACTTTTTTTTCTGTTTTTAAAACAAGGGCGAATAATTGAGAGAATACCCACCTCTTCAGGGACCACTACACCACTGGTGTGAAATACACCAACGATCACCATATGATCACTGCAGTCCAATTACTGCAGGGTCGTCTCCTGTAGCAAACCTTACTCTAGCCCTAACCCTAACCCCACGCCCATTTGACATCCAACCACGCCCATTGGACGTCCAACCCAGCCCAATACCCAGCCCTATTCTCCAGGCTGCAGCCGGGGGTTATCCACTTGATTGAAGCGTGCTGGATGCTAAAAGTTGCAGGATAGTAACTCTGGCGGACACCCCGCCCTGCAGGGATATAGTTTTGGTAATTATTTAAGCTACTGTTGGTGACCAATTTAACAGATAACTATAATAATTTTTCTCATGATTTCAACTAATTTTACTCATTTGTTCATCTATGTGTGTGTTCATCTTGGTGAGTTTGAGGTGTGAGAAGAAGAAGAAACCTGTTAACTGCCTGCAGTCAAGGCCAGACTGATCCCAGGAAATAAAACTGCGGCATCAAAGGACAGAAATATTGTCATCATGTGTTTTCATCTGTTAAGTCAGAGCAAGGAGTGTAAGATAAGAGAGCTCCTACATGTAGGTGTGTGTAATTTGGCTCTTGTGAGATGAAAACTCTGACTTGTTTTAGATGTTTTTTTTCCCTTGTTTCTCTCCGGACATTGGTAAAGAGAAAAACTCCACAACAATAAGATGGTTGTTGTGATCATACGATGTGATAAAAACACTTCTGATATGATGATTGTGGCTCAGTTTTGTTTGGAGCTGGACAGTTCAGTGAGGATGGTGATGTAAAAAAAAGCACACAAACCAGAGAATAAAGTAGTTCATGTTGATTTCTATTTAATATTATTTTTTTCCTTCGCATCGAGAGGAACCAGTTGAGGTGGCTCGGGCATCTGGTCAGGATGCCTCCTGGACGCCTCCCTGGTGAGGTGTTCCAGGCACGTCCCTCTGGGAGGAGACCCCGGGGAAGACCCAGGACACGCTGGAGGGATTACATCTCTCGGCTGGCCTGGGAACGCCTCGGGATCCCCCCCGCAGAGTTGGCAAATGTGGCTGGGGAGAGGGAAGTCTGGGCTTCCCTCCTTAGGCTGCTGACCCCCGCGACCCGACCCCGGATAAGCGGCAGAAGATGGATGGATGGATTTTTTTTTGTTTGTTTTTATAAATGTGAAAAAAATTCTTTGAGTCAATAAGTTAAAAAAAAAATCCCATAAATTCTGTCTAATCTGGTCCATTGTTGGTGGACTCATGGACCTCTTGCCAAATGGGGACCAAAAATTTGCTCCTGGTGATGATGGCAAGTGATCATGACTAGTGGAGTCCCTCAGGGGTCAGTCCTTGGACCTCTTCTGTTCAACTTGTATCTGCTCCCTTTGGGTCAAACACTACGAAATTATCACAGTTATGCAGATCATACACAACTTTATGTATCTTTGTCACCAAACGACTGGGTGACTGACTGTTTGGAGCGAATAAACACCTGGGTTAGAGGACATTTTCCACAATTAAATGAAGAGAAAATGAAAAATATTTTATTTGGTAGCAAAGATAAGAGGACCAGCATTGGTAAACATCTAGTGAGTCCTGCTCTCAAAACCACAGACAAAATTTGTAACCATATAGTGTTGATAGACTCAGACCAACTTTTAACTGGACTTCCTAAAAAGAACATCAAACATCTGAACACATATTACAAGTTTTAAAATCTTTATACTGGTTTCCAGATTTTAAAACCCTACAGATTGTTTACAAATCCCAGAATGGTTCAGGTCCGTACAACTCTGATATGTTCAGAGAATATAAACCAAGCAGAGCTCTTTGATCCAAAGACTCAGGTCAACTAGTCCAGACAAGGGGTGGGAAAACTGAATTGAAAAATCGAAAATCAGGATTTATTTTTTTTTTACAATTAAAACAATTGGATTTTTTTTTTTCAAATAAATAAAGATAATCCATTATAAAAAATGTTGTCATTTTTTACATTTTTTATTGATCTTTCAACTTGTCTTCTTGTGGTTTATAGCAGCAGAATGATGGTCTAGCTACTGTATTGTTTTTTCCTCACTGAAATCAAGAAAAACAACGAGCAAAAAAGTTTTGTACATTTTTTTTGTTTTTAATCTACAAAAATCAGCAATATCGAAGAATTGTGAGAATCGCAATTTAAATCAAATTAGCACCCAAAAAATTGTAATCGAATGACAAAAGCATATCGTCACAGCCCTAGTCCAAACCAGAGTCTAGAGCAGAGTCCGGACCAGAGCCAAGACCAGATTCTAGACCAGATACCAGACCAGAGTCCAGACTAAACAGGGAGAAGCAGCATTTAGTTGTGATGCTGCCAACAAGTGGAACAAACTGCCAGCAGAAATTAAAGACACACTACATAACTTTTTTGCCTTAAAACTCTGTGCCCCGGACTTGTGTGATGACACAGTGACATTTATTGTGTGCATTTCTAGAGCCGCTGCTGCCCAGCAGCATCCTGAGGCTGAGAAACCACACTATACAACTTCTACATCCGGGACGTGATGTGAAGTTGCAGCAGAGTTTTGTCTCATAGCATAAGGAACTGGCTGTTTTGAACACATCAATTCAGCAAAGAAACATAAGAAGACTAAAAGAAGGAAAGAGACAAAATAAGAGTCATCATAAGATCTTTTGCTGGCTGGAGAGAGCTAACAGCTCAGGTAGGATGCAAGATGGATGCCAAATTAGCCATCAATAGGGGGCGGTGACGGGGAAAAGAACAAAAGTTCTGTAATTCATTCATTTACTGAACCGCTTTGTCCTATTAAGGAAGCTGGAGTCTATCCCTGCAATCACTGGGCGAGAGGCAGGGTACATTAACTTAAACAATCACACATGCTTCAGTCAAAACCTCACAGACGCCTTGTGCTCTTTTGGGACCCCAGGTTGAGGTCTTTTTTGCAGGTTTTTCAGCATGCACAGTAAAACTCCTGCCAGTGGTCAAGAATACAGCAAAGCATCTGATGTTTGCTTTACCTAAAAAAAGACATATTATTCCTTTACTCATTAAACTTTACCTGCTACAGCTAAAAGTCATCCCACATGTTCATGCTAGTCCTCTCAGGAATACCAGCTGGCTCTGTTATCGTTGCATTTAGTGATAACATACATGAAGTGTGTTCAGTGAGAGGCTTCTTCAGGTCCGATGCAAGACTGAAAGATACAGAAGATCATTCCTGCCAGCAGCCATCAGGGTGTGGAACAAGACCTCCTCAAATTAATAATTATATACTACAATTTTGAATTTCCCCTTGGGGATTAATAAAGTAGTTTTCATTTCATTTCATTTCATTTAAGACAACTTCATTGTGTTTAGCTGTAGATGATGATGCAAAAAACAAACAGTTTATCAGAGCAGAAATGCCCATCTCTATCTGTGAGAATCTCTTAGTTACTAGTCTTTTTCAAGAGCACTTCCTCTTCTTTAACCTCTGACACCCTAACACATTTACCCTGCACTTGCTTTGTACTTCTGTCCCGAATAAGCTGAAACTGTATGGTCAAGACTCATCTATCAGTTATACTGAGAAATCTTCAATTAAACACATCAAGGCAAAGCACATGCAGGGTTCTGCAGGGGTGGGCAGTAAGGGAAATACAGATATGAGGAGTATTTCATCAGTCGAAGTGTGGCAGAGCAACACATGTATGCAAAAACCTCAAAGCTTTACCGGCAAAGTCGTATCTACTTCCTGATTTCTCAGGAAATTCATCTGATAACTGCGAAGGCCGTGCAGACAAAGTCACGTGGCCATGTGGTTACTTTATAAAGTGACCAGTTAGTGTTTTAGTTTTCACACTTTGTCATGCTCCTATGTGTCAGAGAGACAGAAGAGGTAAGTAGAGGCAAAAGTAATGTTTTCTAAGTATTTATTACTCTTTATAATACCGTCAGTTTTGCTCAGTTTACTTGGTTGAGCATCTTGGAGAATTTACTCTTTATGTCTTCCTGTCACTTTGCAGAATGATTTGGGGATTGGTTGCTCTTTCCTGTTAGTTGTACATGATGTGTAGGATGATTATGCTCTTGCATCTCCTCTCTGTTAGAGGCTTTTCAGAGTTAAATACTTGTAGAGCGGCAACAATTCGTCTAAGATAAACATATGTTCTCTGACAGCAGCCAATAGATGGATGTGCAACTAATTAGGCTACAAAGCAGCAAGAAGTTCTTGACCACAAGAAGAGAGAAAACATGTCAGTTTACTGTCAGCAAGCGATGTACTGCAATTCCTTTCATGTAGAGGTTTCAGTAAATCAATTTATTTTTAGCACAGCTTTTTGCTCACCGTCCTGTCAGCCTGCTTGTCATGCCTGGTTTTGTCGATGTGCGAGACCACAGTGGGAGACGGCAGCAACATGATAGCGTGGAATTTACAAACAGATGTGATTTTTGTGAAGCTTGACAAGAGCAAACTCAATAACTGCAAATCAATGTGATCGACCCTGGAAAATAGCTTTTAACGTGTGAGCTAAAGACACGGAAGTTAGGAGTGATTTTCACATGTGAGGCGCGGGTTGTGCGAGGCCACAAAGGTAGAGTTCACTGGCGTGGTCCACATATTTCGCTTTCATATGGGAACAATAATCCAGCCCACTCTTCCTCTTTTACAACATGTAATGGATGGTCTGTTTAAGTTTGGTGTAAACACACAACATGAGAGCGAGCAGCACAGACAGGATGGTGTGTTCTCACTTCACATGCGTGTTGGTATGAATCCAATGTCCAATCCAATAAAAAAGTTTTATAATGCAATTAATATCTGACTGTAAATTTTCACGCATTATTTTTTTCAATGTCTTCACCAATTGCTGTCGTTCTGCTTTGGAAACTATAACAAATCTATACATCGACGTCTGCAGCAGTAAAAGGATCAGTCAAGCTGGCGAACAGGCAAGTTTACCATTGTTTAGAAATGTGAGTGGCAGTTTCGCAACGCAGTTTCTTCTTGCAGTTTTGAAAGCGGAATCTGCATCAGCCGTCTGTGAATAGAAGAGTTCAGCTGCTCACTAGTCTGTCTGTCAAGTAGAGAAAAAAAAAACTGCAATATAAGAAATCATATTTGACTTATTTACAGATCTAGAGTGTGAATTGAAGGGACCACAGCAATAGACTTGTAGACTTCAAAGCAGCACTTTGCACTTTGGCGTCCCCTAACAAGGGCATTTGTCTTGGATCCCTCTTGCATCCTGTCTCTTCTCTGAGCTCTTTCCACCATGTTCACACCAGCCTGATGTTGACTTTTGTCCCATTTCTTGCGCTCTCACTTTCTCTCTCTCTTTTCCATCCGCCCTCCAATAATGCCCTCTTAGGTTTCCTTTGCTAAATCAGCCATGATGTGTGTTTTAAATGGTCAGTGTGTTGATATCCAGTTTCTGGGATGCAACATGACGCCATAAAGCAAAACGTAGCTATCATCCATACTGGAACACAAAGTTGTGAAGTGTGGTTCTCAGTCTCAGGATGCTGCAGGGCGATGATACGTCCAGGTATGCGCATTATGAATGTCTGTCTGCCATTAAAACTGCTAAGAAACATTGAAGTTTGAGGTTAGAAATGAATATATTCCTGCTTTAATGTGTTCCTGTATATATCTACAGCAAACTAAGCCATTTAGGATGCAACAACAGCAAGTTTTATCTGTTCATTTCATTATGCCAATAACAGAACACAAACTATGAGTAATGTTGGTGTCAAACATGACATTCACATCATTATTCACTGTGTATTGTTTTTTTTCTCCAATTAAGCTGTATGTTTCATATTACATGCATACAGTTTCTGAGATTCTTGGCATCACTTTATGGTAAAAACTTTGCTCAGGTCCCTGCTGTACACAATCTGATAACTGTCCTCTGGTGGATACAGTAGTAATACATTATACACTACAATATTTTTTTTTACATATCACACAGTAATAAACTGTGAATATACAAAAACTGTGTTTGCATCACTAATCATTTGTTTTTTTAGAACGCACTAATGCATTCATAAAGGGAAGGGTAGGGCCAGAAACAATACTCAGGCAGACTGTTAAACCATGCTCACGGCCCAAAATGTGGAAAGAAAATACAGTATCCTCCAGACACCATTATACCCCTCCTCGGAAACCATTATACCCCCACTAGACTGTAACATCGATAAAAGGCAGGATGGATCCATTCTTTCATTCACACCTAATTCTGGTCCTACAATGTGAACTTGGAGCTGAAATAGAGACTTATCAGACCAGCAATGTTTCTCCATCTTCTACTATCCAGTTCTAGTGGTTTATAGTGGTTAGAGAATCCACATCACTGACGATTTTTAAAACCAGTCTAAAGACCCATTTTTATGACTTCACCCAGTTTGAGACTCTGTTTCTTATTTTCTCTGGTTGACTGTTTTCACTGTTTTTAATGTTTTTTGGTTTTGTTTGTTTTGTTGTTTTTTTTTTTTACATTTTTGATTGCTTTTGTTGCTTTATCTTTTATTCCTCTGTCTTCTATTCAGATGTTTTTAATGTGCTCCTTCTTTATTCCGTGCTTTGTTGGAACTGGCGTTGTGTTAAAGTGCTTTATGAATAAAGTTGAGTTGTGTTGAGCTGTGTGAATTGTAGCCTCAGTTTCCTGTTCTTCGCTGACAGGACTAGCACCCGGTGTGGTCTTCAGCTGCTGTAGACCATCTGCTTTAAGATTGGACGTGTTGTTTAGAGATGATGTGCTGCATATCTTGGTTAGAACAAGTGCTTATTTCCTGTTTCCTTTCCATGTTCTCCAACCAGTCTGTTCATTCTGCTTTGACATCAACAAGACACTGGATATTTTCTTTTTTGTCGACCATCTCTGTAGACCAGGGGATCCTCAGTCCTGGTCCTAGAGGGCCGGTGTCCTGCAGGTTTTCCAAGTGTCCCTGCTGGAACACACCAGACTCAGAATTAGGCAAGATCCACACATGTCTGCGAAATACACACTGTTTTGAATCATGTGTGTTGCAGTGGAAACACTTAGAAAGCCTGCAGGATACCGGCCCTTGAGGACCCGGACTGAGGATTCCTGCTGTAAACCCTGGAGATGGTTGTGTGTGAAAATCCCAGTAGACCAGCAGTTTCTCACATACTCAGACCAACTACCATACACCACTCCACGTCACTTAAACCTCGTTTCTGAGGAACATCAGCAAGTCGTATTCACCACATAACTAAGAGCATCCAGTTGTGATTGGCTGATTAGATATTTGTAAGAACAAGCAGTTGAACAGCTGCAGGTCGTAACTTCACTGACGAGTGTGGAGAATTTCTATAAGAACATTTGGATGCCTCCTTTACGGTTTACAGAGTAAAGAAAAGGAAGCAGACATGTCTTACACCGGTTTTTAGATAAATACTTCTACATTTAGCTGTGTCATATAAGCTGTCTCTTCTTCTGAATGCGTTCATTATGTAACACACCACATGATAACCTTGTCATGTTTTTGCCACCCTGATCTCCTGGCGCTCATCATTGATTACTCGATCCACCTGCTGGCTTCCTAATTGCCTCTGCTACCTCATTCAGTTCACCTGGTTTCCTTTTCTCTCACTGCCTACTTAAGCTCCCTCCAATCCCTCCTTTTCTGCCAGATAATAATCAGACCTATGTCTAGTTTTGGTCCAGCGTTCTACGGATTGTTCCTCAGTTGCCGACCCTCTGCTTTATGCCCCTGGATTACCCTCCTTGCCTTGCCCTCGACGGATACCGCTACCTTTCGGATCTTCTGGTTACCGACCCTGCCTGTCTTTGGATCTCTGAGCCTTGTCTTTGCCTGGATGAGTATTTTGCCATCCTGTTTACCTCCCAGCTGTTGCCTGGTTTCTTCTGCAGACCATTCCCCTGGACTGATCTTCTGTTCATACTCCTCCACCAATAAACTGGTCATTTGTCCAGAACTCCCTGTGTGTGGCTGTATTAAGGATCCTCAGGGTAACTCATTACAAACCTGGTATGACTGAGCTGATAACATTAGTTTACTCTGTTAATGCGAAAAAAACAATAGAAAAATAACAAACCGCCACAAATAAACCAGTTTCCCCTCACTAGAAAACAGCGATCGGACTCAATGTGGATTTTATGGCTCAACAAAGCGATAATAATCCACTGATACTCCATTTTTTTTGGACTGTTGACATTTCTCATCCAACAGATGATCTCGTTTTAATAAGGAACGGGAAGTTACGCTTACGGACACACACACACACCTGACTTCTTTAACTTTGCTTTAGTTGTGTTTTAGTGTCTCACATGCAGGAAAACTGCACAGAAAGCAAAACATTGAACTAAAATTCATGAACTGCAAAACATCTTAACTTTATGGATTGAAGAAAAAGAATAAGAATATGTTTCATTTCCAAGTGATGTATGGTTATTGATATAAAAGTGGCTCTTTGTAAGAAAAATACAACTTCACCATGTAGCCATTAAATTAAGAGGGAAATAAAAATAAAAAAAACTAATTCTGAAGAAAAAAACAAAAGAATTTTCTATTTTACAAAAAGTCAAGATCAAAAAATATTTTATATTTTTCTTATAAAAGCAAATGCGAAGTTATTAAAAGGAAAGTTTGCTAATCATATCTCTATTTATCTACATTTACACCATTCATTTGCTGTTTCCTGTGTTTATATTTGCTCCTTCTGCTTTCTACAACTATTCTAGTTTTATAAATATATCCTTATTGCAACCACACGTAGCAATAGTCTAACAGCCGTGTGAAGCTGAGAGCTCATTCTGCTGTTTGAAGCTGGTCCGCATGAGAGATTTAGTTTTTTATGTATTTTTGATCCTGAAACTTCAACTTCCAAATGTTGAAACCGAGATGCAGTTTCGTTAAATCTGCTTTGGTGAAAATCAGTGATCTAAATGACACTTTTTTTTTTTTTTTTTTACTATGGGCTTTTAGTTCAGAGCAGAGAAACTGAAAGGAGTGAAGCTGAAAAGCTGTATAAGTGAATTCACCGCCTCCCCCCCCCGCCTGCAGCTTGGGGCTTCTTCACAGCCTGGGAAGTTTTTCAGGCTGCAGCTGAGAGGCGAAGTGCAGAGCATCGGTTCAGAGAAGGAATATATTTAGAAACAGCAATGACACATCTATTCTTTTTCTGTGCATGTTGTCTATCTCTTTCAGCAGCTGTGACCTTTACATCCAAACTGTGTACATGTGCGAACAGCGTCTCCAGGGCAAAACCACTAAAAAACAAACTCAGTACTTGATGTGTTTTCAGTTCTTTTCTCGAGAACAGAACCGAAGCAACGAAGCATGAAACTGAATATAAACTGAAAGAAGATTGCAGAAAGTTTTCACTTCCTGATGCTTCTTGTGGTTTTTCTTACAAGTTCTGAAACATATCCCACATCAGGGGAGGGGAAACTGGGGTCCTGGAGAGCCGCAGGCCTGCAAGTGTTGGGAGTTTCCCTGCTGCAACACACTTCACACACATCAGACTTAATTATCACAGGACCAGAGATGCCCACCCCTGTTCTATATATAGCCACGAACAAAGACTGAAATCTACATTTCTGCTGCTGTTTGCAGATGGACAACATCGATGCCATGTTCAGTGACCTGCTGGGAGAGATGGATAACCTCTCTCAGGTGAGTATTTTCTTCTTCCCTCGAGGACTGTGACTATTCTTTAGGCATCTGCTTAAAACAAATGTCCCCCATCATGACATGAAACCACAAGGTCTACTTAAATACGTCAGAGTGAAGGGACACTGGTGGGATTATAAATGGCCATAAATAAGGCCGGCAACAACACTTTCAGGCTTGCCTAAAGGAAAATAACCACTTTCAGGATTTAATTTGGAACAACGCAGCGGTAGGTGTAAACTTCTATCAGATACATAGATAGATAGATAGATAGATAGATACTTTTTTCATCCCAGGGGGGGGGATTCAAGCTTTTCTAACAGTTCCTTAAAAAAAATAAATAGATTAAAATATAGATTAATATTAAACAGTCTAATTGTGGCTGGAATGAAGGACCTCCTGAACCTCTCAGTCCTGCATGGAAGAGAGATCAGTCTCTCACTGCAGCTGCTCCTCTGTCCTGCCAGGGTGTTATGGAGGGGATGTTTTTTATTATCCAAAACACCCTGAAGTTTTTCTCCACATCCTCTGCTCCACCACAGCTCAGACAGGGTCCAGATTTCTGCCTAGGACAGAACTAGCCTTCCTGACCAGTTTGTCCAGATGTTTGCAGTTCTTGTTCGTAATGCTGCTCCCCCAGCAGACACCAGTGTAAAACATCTCACTTGTAATGACAGTGTGATGGAACATCTGCAGCAGATCACTGCAGACATCTCAGGACCTGAGGAAGAAAAGGCGACTCTGTCCCTTCCTGTACGCTGCGTCTGTGTTGGTTGACCATCCCAACCTCTGGTCCACAACCACCCCCAGGTACCTGTAGGTCTTCACATTCACATTTCCTCTCCACCAATACAGACTGGCCTTCTGTGTGATGTAGATCTCCTGAAATCCACCACAAGCTCTTTGGAAGTGTTCAGGAGGAGACAGTTCTTGTTAGTCCAGTCTGTGAAGACCTCTACCAGGTCCCTGTACTCCCCTTCCTGTCCACATCTCACACACTCCACAACAGCTGTATCATCTGAATACTTCTGTACGCAGCAGGACTCCTAGTTGTATCATGTATAACAAGCAGCAGTTCATCCCAGTCAGCGCAGCCAAAATAGTCCCTCAAGTTCATCCATTGCCTCTGGTGAGCACTTCCTGAGGGTTCTGGTGGTAAAAGGAAGTTTTTCTACACAAGGTTTGTATGTGGGTTTAAGATAGAGCATGTTGTAATCAGATCTGCCCAATGGTGGAAGGGGTACAGTCTTGTGGTTGGTATACAGCAGATCTAGAGTCTTATCGGCACGTGCTGGATATTCCACATAGTGTACAGAATCAGTCAGGCAGGATGTCAGAGACTTGGTTAAAATCCTCCGTCATAACAATGAACGCCTCCAGGTGATGATGTTGTATCTGAGCAACCGCGTCATGTATGACGTCACATGCCACTGTCGGCACTGTTCTCGGGGGAATATAAACCAAAACAACAACTTATTGAATTTCCTGCTGCGTGTAGTACGCTGTGAAGCCAACGGAAAGCAGTTCAATGTCCGGACAGCAAACTTTCTCTCTGACTGTCATATCCCGGGGATTAACCCATCTCTCACTGAAAAACAGGATAACACCCACACCTCTCCTTTTTCCGCTCCTCTTCACCTGTCGGCATGAACAGATGTGTAGATCCACACACAAGTCCAGCATGTTGTTATTCAGCCAGGACTCCGATAAACAAATCAAGCTACACTCTCCGTACACCTGTTGGTTCCTCACAAGCACCTCCAGTTCGTCGCACTTATTCTGCAGCGACTTGGCATTTCTCATTATTATGCTGGGCAGAAAAGGCTTGTTCTCATTTCTTTTAGCTTTCCTCATCACTCCAGCTCTGCATCCACAAAACGGCCTCCTCAGTTCAGCTGGAATGCGATGTTTTTGTCCATATCCATGATCTATCTTCGCTAGCTCCAACAGTTGCTCATTTATATACACAAAAACTCTGCACATTGCAACAAAAAAAAAAAAAAAAATGCTGAAAACAAAAATGAAACTAATACAAACAACAACAAAAAAAGAACAACAGATGACAAAAAATGTTGAAAAAACAAAAAACAGAACAGGAGCTGCAGGAACTTGCTGCCGGTGGCCCCGGAGCATAGCAACAATTAAATCTATTAAATTAAACATGATCTGTACCGCAGGAAATGTGACAATCTACTAAAAAAGATATATATGAGTTACAACCCGACTCTGTTAGAAAAGAGACGACAACTTTAGAGACTGTTTCTGGATGTTCGTCAGCAGCCCGGTTATATAGTGGAGCTCCAACTGGACAGCAGACAAGGTGTGCCAGATCCAGCCAATGGTGAGCGGGTGTTCACACACTCAGGTTTGTACTGAGGGAGCCAACCAATACCCTGGTTGTTACTAAATACAAAGAAGAGGCCAAGAGGCCGTCGCTAACATCTCTGAAGCTTCCTGTAAGTCGTTGCTCCTAAACTGTGGACGAGTTGCCTTTGCACATCAGACAATCCACCTCATTTCCAGCTCTTAAATCACATTTTTTCTCTTTGGTTTTTAAATTAGTTTGAGAAGCTAGTAATTTTTTTTCTGCTTTTATTGTTTAAAATTTTGTTTTTATATTCACTTATTCTATGTATTCTAAATTTTCCTGTGTTTTAATGATTTTGGTTATGTGTGTGGTACAGCACTTTGGCCAATCTGTATTGTGCTGCAAGTACTCTATAAATAAAGATTAGTTGAGTTGAGGGTAGAAAGTTCAGTGGACCTGATGAGCTGAAATTCAGGCATCATCAACACTGAATGTTCCCATAAGGAAACAAGTCAGGAGAAGTGCATCAGACAAGTCACCGGATGTCTGCTTTGTGTATCTGGGTATTATCTGATTACATCCCGCAGCCTTTTGATTTGTTTTAAACTGAGCATCATGCTGGACTGCAGATTCTCTTTTGATAACATATAAGCAGCTCTTCACACAACTGAAGTTTGCAAAGAAAAACATTTCACTTGTACTTCCTGCAAAATCAGACATATTTTCATCATTACTGTCATTTCCAATTTCTGCATCTCATAAGAACGGGATCAATACATAATTCTGCAAACGTACTGTAACAGATTTAAATGACGTGCATGTCCTTGTTGGAAGGTAACGAATACCCCTCCACAGACCTGAGTTTGCAAGAAAAGCGTTTTGATTAAAGCAGAGAGAAACAAAGGATCTCTTATGAGCTTGATTGAGTCCTTTTGTCTCTTTATGCCTTTAGGTTAAAGGCATAAAAAGGGTGTTTTGTATCCCAGGATAAAGGGGACTGGAGGTCTCATATAAGCTGCAGCTCCAGCATGATGACATGCCGTCTGCAGCTTGTCCAGAACTCAGCGTGTTAGCGGGGAAAAGACGGTGTGAGCACATTACCCCTGGACTGCGTTCTCTTTACTGGCTGCCAGTCTCTTTTAGAATAGTTTTAAAGTTTTACTTTTGGCTTTTAAATGTTTAAATGGTCTGACACCTTCGTCTCTGAGCTTCTGCACCGTCACCGTCCTGTTGGAGCTCTGAGATCTGAACACCAGATGCTTTTAGTGGCCCCTAAGACTGGACTCACGACTCATAGAGACACAACAGCCCCCAAACTCTGAAATGGTCTCCCTCTTTCTGGGAGGTCTGCAGGGACTTTAAGTGATTTTAAGTCTCTTTTAAAAACTCATCTTTTCACACTGGCTTTTAACTCCAGAGAGCAGAACCACTAGGCCTTTTTTTTATGTCTTATATTGTTGTTTGACTGTTGTTTTCTTTTCTTTTCTTTGACCTGTACAGCACTTTGGTAACCTATGGTATGTAAAAGTGCTCTAATAAAATAAAGTGCACATTAATGTTTAATTTTTTGCTACAGCTCACAAACAGAACATAATGAAGTAAACAGAGAAATTCAGAGGTATTCGAGTACAAATGGCCCGCCTGGATTAAGTCGCACTTCACATCTCTTTGTTTATCTGGAGGAAAGTTTCTGGTCATGCTTTGATTTTCTGCTACTCTTCCTCCCTGCAGAGTCTAACATCCGCCGTCGACAGATCAGAAGTGGCAGCTGCCTCACAAGACAGCGCCATCTCCATCGGCTTCACCGACCTGAATGGTGAGCACTCGTTCAATATCTGATGCTTCACCCATCAGAAGCAGGTCACCGTAGATTAGTCCTGAGGAACCAGGAGACAGACTGGCAGGACAAGGCAGAAACCGGGATGCAGAGGGGTGTACAAATGGAGATCAGGCATGAGGGATGCATCACTTCATCTGCCTCTTGTCTTGCCCTGATACTCCGATCCCTCTGGAAGAGGGTAAATCTGGACCCACACCATAAGACCTTCTATTGCTACAGAGTCCAGTATTTATACTCGCTTCCAAATGGAAGCTTTTTTTTTTCTATATTTCCAGCATATTCTGTGCTGTCAGTGTTGACTTTTTTTTTCCAAGTATGAGAGTGCAAAGCACAGAACTAGATGTGGATGACTAAAGAAATTCAAGCAAGTTGATTTAAGTGAGTCAGTTACCATGGTAACAGGCAACAGACAGGTAGGCCTGACTTCTCAGATGTTTTATTTTGTTTTTTTGCTTTTTTGTTATTTAATTATTTTAGTTTTTTTTTTTATACAAAGATAACAGGATCAGAAAAGGATCATTGTAATGATGTGCTGATGAAGGATCATTGTCTTTCATTCTTTTCGGTAAAGTTATTAAATTTCTTACCTGCATCCATTTTCACAAAAAAAACAACAACGAAAGAACAACATAATCCATGGGTTTATGTTATTTTTTGTTGTTTTTTGTGACTTTTTTTTTTTTTTTTACTGAGAGGGGATAGGAAAGGAGGAAAGAGAGAAAAGAGGTGATGGTAAAGGGTTCATAGTAAAGGAAGAAGGAGAAAGACCCACTGAGCACCAGACACTGATTTTTAGTAGAAAAGAAATTGATTTGCAGTCTGAATGTTAGCAAAGGATTGTCACCGTTTCTATGCCAACAGACCATCTGACATAATCTGGTTGTGGTCCACACTTACCCTTGACTCACCGCCTCCTGGACTGTGTGTTGTCTATCGCCTGAAGTTGTGCTTACGTGTACATGGTGGGTTTTTGGTTTTTTTTCTGTCTCTCCAGACTGGCCCCCATGAGGCAAAGTCTGGTGGTACCGGTTTTTTGCACTCTACCCATGATCCTCCTGTACCTCTGTTCTTATCTGTTGTAATGCGGCGCCGGATGAAGCTGGCTGCGAAGCCTGAGGCTGCTCAGACCTGTGATCTGTGTCATAATGTTCAATGTTAGTTGGTTAAAATCTTGGACAAGTTGTTCTTGAAGCTTGAATTTCCCCTTGGGGATGAATCAAGTATTCTTGATTGATTGATTGATTGATTGATTGATTGATTGATTGATTGATTGATTGATAATCTGTACAGCTACAATTGTCTCTGTCCTCATTGTGTGGCTGCAAACTTTTCTGTTGAACTATACAGCTACACTCTCAGGAAATAAATACTTAGTTGTACTTTTAGGGGTACAAAGGACTGTCACTGGGGTGGAACCATAGACTGTATATAAAGAGAGGGTGGAACCCATACAGGTACTGGTGTTGTCTCCTTAACAGCTCAGTTTATACCTTATAAAGCTCAATACTGTTCCCAGAGGGGCCGTCTAGTCTTACTAAAGTACAAACTGTGTTGCTGAGGGTAGAACAGCAGCACCTCTGAGGATGCCACCCCAGTGATAATCCTTTAAACCCCTGAAGATACAATTAGGTACTTTATTTTTTGAGAGTGTAAACAATTTGGACAGAGATCAGCAAATCAATTTAGATGTCGTTTTGACATGTTGGCATAAAGTGCTCAGTGGGGATGAAAAGTAAAGAGACAGAGGGAGAAAGTAAAGTGATAAGAAGGTTAGGAGGAGCAAGTCTGAGTTGGATTGAGGTGGGAAGAAATTCCTCCAGGTTTGTAGGAGTTTCTTCTCATAACAGCCTGATGTCAGTTTGAGGAAGTAATTCCTCTGTGATCTTAGAAGATCTGGAGGAATTTCTGACTACATGAGTTATTCTCAGCTTCTGATGCGGTGGGATTTTGGCCTCACTGATGTATTTTGGGCTTGTTCTTCTGTAAACATCAGAGCTTCTAGATTCTGAATTTTCCTCAGAAGATCTTCTCTTGAAGCTTCTGTATGTTGATGCAGCAAGAACATTTTTCTCTTTCTTATGTAAATTTATCCATGAATGTAGTCTGTCTGATGACTCAGTGTCACATGCTGGCTTTGTGTTGGTGCATAAAAAACAATTATACTGGATCTGAATACATATTGGAGTCTGGACCCTGCAGGACTTTTGGTTCAGTAGCTCCATTGGAGCAGCTAAGAGCGACTTTATAACATCATATGTGACCACTCGTTTCTCTCAGGCTGTAAAAGAAGAAGCAAACAGGAGGAGTGCCTGGAGTATAGTTATAGTAACCTGTATTATGTCGATCTTTAAGTTGTTGGTTTGTTTGCAAATTGGATGCAAACTCTGCACTGAATTAGATTAACTTTTCACTCGTACTTTGAGCAACAGGAAAGGTGTTGCTTTGTTTTTTGTATATGTATATGCAAGAAATATCCTTAAATTTGGTTGGATGAAGGTCAAACATGTATATATCTGTTTATAATATTGGGACTAACATCAGCTGCTGGACCAAGAATGCTTTTAGTGCATCGTTTGAAATGTTATTAAACCCTACAACTTTTATCAGTTGAACTTTTTTTCACATCATCTGTGGAAAGTGAAAGTGGAAGATTAATGGCAAGTAACCTGTACTGGCAGTGGTTAAGGAAATCTGCTCTTTCCTTGGAGCAAGTTTTGTTTCCAGATGAGGGGTTAAATTCCTGAACGTTCTATGACTCATAGTCCCACCTTATCTTCTCACAGAGTCTCTTAATGATCTGGAGGACCATGACCTGGATGCTTTGATGGCCGACCTGGAGAATAAATTAACCTTACAAGAATCCTCTACAAATGAAGAAATTAGCAGCCAAACACATAATCAAACCTCACCAGTTGATCCTGCCATGACTCAGAAGTCTAAGCTAGCGATAACACCTTCCGCAGAGCCATCCAAGGTGATGAACACAGTAAGACGCCAAAAATCACACATGTAGTTGCCATTTATTTGAAGGTTAAAAATATGGATTGATTTTTCCAAAAGGAACCTCAAACAAAGGCAGAAAAAATTCAACTTGCTCTGGAGAAGCTGAAAGAAGCCAAAGTGAGGAAGGTGAAGACATTATTTAGAGCGGTTTGTCTTATTTCACCTTTAACTATCAAGGTTTTAGTAACTAAACATGCCTTTGCTGTTAGCTGATCGTAAAGGTGCTGTTGATCGACAACAGCTCCAAGACTCTGATGGTGGATGAGAGGCAGACAGTTCGAGAAGTTTTGGATAAGCTGTTTGAGAAAACGCACTGTGACTTCAGCATCGACTGGAGCCTGTGTGAGACTAATCCCGAGCTGCAGATTGGTGAGATTACACTAACACACACACACACACACAAAGAAAAACCAGTAATTCAAAGCATGCCTAGGAAATGACCGAAGGTATTTATTACACGTAATTTCAGAAAGAGGCTTTGAGGATCATGAATATTTAGTGGAGTCTCTGTCTGCTTGGACTCGTCACAGTGAAAACAAAATCCATTTTTTGTCCAAAGCCCAAAAGTACATGATGTTCACAGAACCTCAAGTGAGTAAAAGATAGCCGTCCTCTTTATGCCAAAGTGTGATGACATCCTGCTGTTTTCAATCACTTTAAATTGTCTTTTGTTTTGTTGTTTTTACATCTGAAGATTTTTTACATGTGGAAAAAGCAAAAAGCCAGCATGATGGCGATAAACAGTCATGCCAAAGAGCTCCTAATAAAGGTCAGTTATAGTAACATGGGAACAACATGTCACTGCAAAAACTGTGGATTCTCTCTTTTTGAGTTCTCTGTATTTTTGTCATCATCTTCCTCTTCTGATGCTGCAGGAGCATTTTGGAGGTTTAACAGTTATTGTCCCTGACCTTGAAGGCATGTTGCACCTAAAGGAAGATGGGAAGAAGGTTTGGAAACCTCGCTTCTTCGTGCTTCGAGCCTCAGGAATTTATTATGTACCCAAAGGAAAAACAAAGGTATGGAAAATCAATAAATGATGACAATGTCTACACTTTAATATTGAGATGCTGATGTGATGGGATAATCATGTTTATGTTCCTTAAATAATTTTTACTTCTTGCCAAATATGCAAATGAAGAATTGTCATGTGGATTGAATTTTTCTTGAGAGCAATAAAGTGGAAGTCAGTGGAACATTTTAGCTGCCAAACATTAAAACTATATTGGCTAACTCTTAAATCTGCAATATGGGTTTGGTGTGTAAAGTCGGTCCTCGAGGGCCGCTGTACTGCAGGTTTTCAATGTATCCCTGTTCCAACATATCTAGCTTACATTAAAATTATCCAACCAGCAATGAAGTTCTGCACAATGACTGATTAATTTGAGACAGGTGTGTTGGAGCAGGGATACATGGAAAACCTGCAGGATTGTGGTCCTTGACAAGTGGAGCTGGACAGCCCTGGTTTAAGATGAAAGAGTCAATCTAATTTCATGGTTTCCTTCGTTAGGCTGTTGCTGTTCTGACTTTGTTAATATAAACACAGTTTTTATTAAAGTGGATTAAGTATTGTATTTTTTTTTTGTGGATTATAACTAGACAATAATGAAATAGATTTGATATGATTGTAAAAGTGTTTTGTTTGGGCATTTTTGTGAATTGAATTTAAAAAATAAAAATTGTGGGCAATACTGAAATTGAGACAGCGTTCTCTGTTTTAACGTTTCCTAATTCTAAAGATACACTTAGCAAGTTCATAAAATACTCAAAGTCAACAGCAGTACGGCTGGCTATGTGCAAAGGCTGCAAGAAAAACAGAAATCATGGTATTAGATTGCTTAATAAGCAAAGTTGTGTTAATCAAAAATGAATAACCCTTTTACGCCACATCTTGTTGCTCACAGATTTACGATGGAGACAAGTAGCCTTATGTGTTTCTACAATACAATTTTTCACTTTAAATAGAAACAAACTTTTACTACAGGAATTGTTCTTACAGAAAGATTAACTGATGCTAACATGCATGTTGCTCTTCAGTCTGTGCAGCTAACTTGATGCTACTCTGTTTCTCTGTTCATGGTGAACTGAGCTAACTGCTATAGCATCACATTAAAGACATGCATTTATTTTTTTATTTTAAATGTTCACTTAAGGCCCTTTAAAGTTTATTTGTGAATATTTTCCCTCTTTCACAGCATAATATGACAAGTCAGCAAGCAGTAACCTTTACTATGGCAGAAATGCAGATTTTTCTCCCTTCTGCACAGATAGCTTAATGCTATCTGTGGTAAGCTAACTGCTGAGTCATTTGTATAAAATATATACATTTAATCTTATTTCACTGTTTACCAAATATACAAGCCTATACCTATACAAGCAGATTTAAAAGTATGGATATTTTTTGTTTTCATATATAAAAGTTGGTATAGTTAGGTTGCTAATATGGAGATTTTTTTCATTCTGCAAAGTTTGATTTTTCTGTTACGTTTTTTTCTTTTTCATACCCAAATAAAGCCGATAGGATCAATTTAGGACAAATGTAACAGAGACTAAAAATGAGTGGTGTATGATAACAATAAATCTAAGCAGAGTTGGAAAGAACGTGGGCAAAAGGGATAAGTTTTAAAAAGAGTAGTAAACAAAAAGAAGCCGCATCCAACATCATCTTCATTTTCAGGAAGTTACACTTTTTCATTTTACACCCAAACCATCATGTCTCTGAGATTAAATGTGTAAACATGTGTGTGTAACTGCTAAGAATTTGAAGAGAAGACATGTTGAAACATGTTTGTCAAATCAAACTTGATTGTGAACATTTCTCTTCCATGTTCAGCATAAAATAAAATAAATGAACTGCATTCAGCATTTTTTTTTTCTTTTTTTGTAATTATCAATATTTACAAAATAATTTTCCCAAGAAGTCTTTAGTCATCCATACTGCTCTCCAATATTTCATTGTAATAAAATCCTCTTTTTCTCTTCTATTCCAGTCGACCACTGATCTCATCTGTTTTACGCAATTAGAAAAAGTCAACGTTTACACCAGCAGCAACTACAAACAGAAGTACAGAGCTCCCACCAACTTCTGCTTCATATTGAAGGTCAGTCATAGCGTCAGGACGGGAAGGCATCAAAGAATAGTTTTAGATTATTCGCTGCTGTAACTTGGATCAAAATCTATGTATGTGGTATTTATGTTGTGACATGGGGTGATTTTGTTTTTTTCTTACAGTTTAAGAAGGAGGAATTTTTCTCCAGTTAAACTGAAGGCATTTCGGACATCTTTCAAACACATTTAGATGTTTCTTGTTTTGGCCTGCTCTCAAGCTTTTGCTCTGTCAAAGTTTTTGTAACATGAGTAATGATCTGAGGAGACAGCAGCTGATTCCACTGACTGGGAACAGGTGTCACAACAGTCGTCAAGGATAAAAACTTTACCTTGCAAGAGGGGTTGCATGTTGACAGAATAATAATCACACAACATGTTGTCGACACTATCAGATCATCTATATCTGATCACAGCTTGAGATTATTCCCAAAAATGTTTTGCTGTCGTTGCTTCAGTTCAAGTTTTAACCCCTGAATCCTGAAAAGGAAATGTTCATTTTCCTTTTACATTTCTTTTATCCAACCGACCCTGAATGGTTCCTCATCGGCTCTCCGTCACAGTAAAGAGCCAGTGGGACACAACTACAACAGATTTTAAGAAAATTGACATTAGAAGAGCAAAATCTTAATTTTCTCAATTTTGAGAGTTTGTGCAGAGATACAAGCCTCCGGAGTAGTAATTATCATGGTAGATACAGTATTTCAAGCACAGGTGTAATTTCATATATTCTCTTTGTCAAGTACTATTTTATGTCCCTACTGCACCTACCTACCGTTCATGTTTTAAAGGCCAAAGTTCAGTTACTGCTTGGTATGCTCTGCCCTCTGCTGGTTATTTGCAGCAGTTAATAATTATCATAATGGGAAGTGAAGGACAGCGTGTTTTTGGCCTTTAGCCATATGTTTAATAAATAAACAAGTCCATGCACATAAGTCATATTAACACCCCTTAAATCAATGCCATATTCCTGTATTTGGTGTTGTCTCAGCATCCCTGCATCCAGAAGGAGTCTCCCCACATCAAGTTCCTGTGCTGTGATGATGAACACACAATGCTGCTTTGGGTCAGCTCCATCAGAATAAGCAAGGTCAGATTCATCACTGTGTGTAAAGCAACTCAGTAGAATGTAAATATTAGAAAATCTGGGATTTGAGGCAGACAAGTGTGTCCTCTGTGTGTGTGTGTGTTTCAGTATGGCACACAGCTCTACAAGAACTATCAAGATGCAGTGCGAACATCCACCCTACAAACCCTCCTGTCTCCAGCACACAAAGGTAAATCTGCACATGAGAGGCAAAAAAGTGCATCCAGAAGGTTCTTTTAAAGATGACCAGTCGCCATGTGATTCCACAGTTGAATCAAATAAAAGTAGCCAATGAATTTATGTTAGTAATATTTTTGTCCATGCAGACAGAGCCAACGGTCAGATCCCTCCGGGCAGGACGCCCCCGGGTTCTTCTCCACTAAAATCAACAAATATTGATGTCTGTACAGACGAGCCACCACCTGACTTCATCCCTCTTCCTCCTCCTCTTCTGGGACACGAACATGTTTGAGACATAAAGCCATGTGGAAAAATGAAGGACATCCAAAATCTCTTTTGTTTTTGTATCAGCATAAAATAATAATAAGAATAATAAAAATAAGAATAAGAATAATATTAATTATTAGATTAATAATAATTATAATAATTATTATTATTATAATGAAAGTCAAGTCTTTAGCTGAGACTCAGCAAAATACAACCTTAGAGTAACAAAAGTCACATTTTGGAGATGGGTCTCACGTTTGCCTCTAGGATACTTTGGTATAGAAAGTAGTTTATGAAGTATTTAATGACGGCAACATGACCAGGTCCTGTGGCTGCAAAACAAGCCCAGATCTTCCACCCTCCACCACCGTGCTGGACAGTTGGGATGAGGTCTTTGTGATGATAGGCTGTGTGTTGTTGTTACCAAATGTGCTGCTATGTTCCAAACATCTCCACTTTGCTCTCATCTATCCAAAGCACATTGTTCCAGGAGTCTTTTTTATTCATTTAGTTGCAACTTGCAACGCTTTCAAACACACTACGTGTGTTCAGACCTTCTCTATTTCCTCTGTCATGGAGTTTAACATTTAAAATGCTCATAAATTTTAGAAAAACTCTTCCAAGTTCTGCAGCTGGGAAAATCACTGCAATTAAAATGCTTTTAATCCCCCCTCTCTCCTTTATCTCCTTCAGTCTATTCAATCTTTTTCTAAGCAGTTAAGTCTCAGTAGTCACACCTTTAACATGGAATTACAAGGCTGTTAGTATCATAAGATCATCAATCTAAACTACAGTAGGAACATGATTTTGCTCTACTAAACTTTAAAATTTGAGATGTAGCTGTTGGGTTTTTTGCCGTTTCTCTGAGCGTTGCATGTCTGACCTTGTGTTGGACCTTTGGGGAAAATGTTGGCTGATTCAGCAAGAAGATGTGTTTTTGAAGGAGGAGAGGAAAGGAAAGAGAGAAATTGACGAAGCAAGAGATGAGACGAAAGTCAGCATTGGACTGATTTTTTCTGGCTGGAGGGATCCCAGAGAAGAGACAGGATGCAAAACATCCTGAAAACATAGAATTTATTTGCAACTCTAAGTTTGGATGAATTTGCAGAGACAGCATCACTGATTAATGCTGAAGTCCAAATAGTTTGAAAAGGCCTTATAACACCTAACAGATGTGCAGCAGCAGCAGCTTCTATAAAATCACCACTGATGTCTTTCCTCCTTGGCAACACGCAGCTGCCGCTTCGCCTCTGAATTCCAATGTTAGCAGTGAGACTGTGTCACTTCTGCATTCTGACTCAATTCTAGATAAATAAGTGATACTACAGTGATTTTACAGTGATCACATTTCACTGTGAATCTACGGTTGTATTTATTGAGTTTTAAGACCAGGTAAGGTCTTAAGAATACTATTTCAACTATCACATTGTTTAAGACTAAATGTTAGTATCTCTGCATAGATGACATCATGTCTAGATTTAGCCTAACACGAAGCTCTGGTAATATATCTTACTTAAAAAGAGCTTATTGTAAAGGTCATTTATTGACATAATCTTTGATATTGATATTTATTTGTATTGCTTTGAACAAACAGAGTTTCAACAGTTTCAATGAGTTGTTTATTACAAAAAGACTGTACATAAATTTCAATGATCACATCCTATATACAAACTGAGAGGAGGATGAACATCAGATTCTGTTCCCATCAACATTTAGGTTACAGATGTTTTTGTTCTTTTTCCATTTATTTCACATTTGATCATAAGAAAACACACTGAAGAAAGGCGCCTTGTCCTGTGATGCCATGAAAATGCTCGACATTAAGTGATAAACATTACAAATTTCTGTACGTTAGTGGTCGTCTCACGGTTTCTCTATGAAAGGAGTAGAAATAAATCCCTTACATACAAACTGCTAGCGATCCTTCCTCAGCAGTCTTGCACATAAAAACAAGTTGAATGCAAAGCTAGAAATATGTTAGGTAGAAAAAGTTGTTTTTTCTGGAAAAAAAAAAAAAAAAGACATGATGGAAAAGGTACAATCAACAATGGGATGCAGCGGCGACTCATTCTCTGGAATTATTTTTATACATTATATTCTTTCATGCACAGAGGCTGAATGAACACTGTCAACACCTCGCTTCTGTTTCCAGAACTACAAATGTTACTTCTATGTCTCCTCCTCAAGTTAAAAGCCAATTATCTATGATGCATACATGATTATGTTTACATGATGTGTTACAGACATGTACTCTGATACATGGATCAACTTCAGCTTCACTGTTACTTTCACCAACAGTCATTTTTATAAAGGCAGGAAGTTGACCTTGTAAACTGCTCTTCAAAGACCTCAGGACTGAACTTCACCGACCTGTTCCAGCTGTGGTACATTACCGCCGAGTCGCCTTACATTCACTACAATACAGATTCGATTGAAGTTTTTTTTTTTGTTTTTTTTTACAATCAAAATGATCAAATGTCCGCCTTCTGGCTTAACAAGGTGGTTTGAGGTTGTTTGGGTTGGTGATTCCGGTTTCCGAGCACCAATGTAAAGCACCACACCAGCAACCACTTAAAGAACAGACGAGCCGTAAAAGTTGGTCAATACTTCTGAGGATGCGATCAAATCACAGTTGTTGATAACTAATCAGTGCAGCTACAACACAACGGAAAAGAAAGGAACATGAAGAAACGCCGCAGTAGTCCGTCCACGTCTCGGAGCTCTGCTACAGTAGCTGGACAGCGTCACTACCTACAGTGACCATGATCAAATGATACAGTTGTGACTTAAAAGATATAAAAAAATAAATGCTTATACACAATCACTTTGCCTGGATAAAGTTAAAAATGGCACTGTGACTGATGATTAAATTAACATTCAAGTAAATGTAATCCAATTTTTTATTTTTTTTTTTTTGAAAAAAAGGGAAAACATCCAGTCTTGGCACCACCTCCACTGACGTTGACGGAAACACTGGTGAAACACACGGACGAGTGTACTGTACTGGCAGCCGCTCACGTTACAGTTTATTTACACATTAGAGAACAGAACGAAACTCCACCAGATACGAGAAACTGTTTTGTTTTCTTTTTTTTTTGTTTGTTTTATGTGATGCATCCTGTACACTCACTCCCTTTTCAGCCACTGACACACAGCGTAGCACATCCTCAACTCCAGGTTGCCTTTTCCTCCTGCTGACTTCTACCTTCCAGATAAGATTAGATGTTTCTGAAGAGGAGCAAGTCGGTCTGATGGTCCACAGTGGACATAAACGAGTGGGACTGTGTGTGTAATGTTTCATCTCCACAGCAGCTTTTTCTGATTCTTCTGAATGGATCTACTGCATTTGCACGGACGCAAACTAACGCAACGTAAAGATTTGTGTTTAAGCTGTTGAACTTCTGAGATGAATTTCTTGAGAGGCCAAAGTGCAGAAGAGTTGACAGCAGTTGGAAAAGACTGGAAGGTGTCGGCCTCCTCCCTTCAGCTCCAGTGTAAACTAGCAGACCTGGGACTTCCAAAGCTTTCACTCTTTTGTGCAACTTTAGTTTTAATCTGATCAGAATTGAGCCAAGCTCAGGGAAAATGGTTTCTAAGCTCAACATGGCACTTGACTCCAAGCGGGAGATGAAAACTGATGCACATCTTTACCTGTGGTTGAAACGGAGCGCTGCAATGTGTGGGGCTTTCCTTCTTTTACCTATAAATCTTTTAAATTACATTGGTTTTAGTCAGCATAGTGCATGATTGACTCGACGTAGTTTCCCGGGAAGAGTCCGGTGACGCCGTTGCAGACGCCTTCGAACCAGCCGTCGTCGTTCTTCTTGATGATGTAGATGATGGCCCCCTCCATGAAGGACAGCTCGTCCTCCTTATCCTTCGTGTAGTCGTAAATGGCCACGACTGAGAGACAGGAAATGGGGGGGGGGGAGAGTTTAACGAGCGAAAGTGAAAATGAATCAACTATGAGCTTCCTGGTCTATTTTTCTCTGTGACTGACCTTTCTCTAAATAAGCCTTGGGGGCCCAGTGGGGGTCTCCGTCAGCGTAGGGATCACTGTAGTGCACCACAGCAGCTTCCTCTTCCTCATAGTCCACAGGTGGAGGAGGGGGAGGGGGAGCGGGCTCCTCAAACACACCCAACTCCTCTGGGGGAGGTGGAGGAGGTGGGGCGGGACTGTCTGTTACTGGCACATGGAGGAGAATAGCTGTTATCATGATCAGTGTGTTTTGTTTTAAAGACAGCATCAGTCTAGCAGAAGGCTCCGTGTAAACAGACATTGAAACTTTTTCTGCTGCTCTATGGAGCTTTTCTTCTACATTTGTGCCTTTACTGTCCTCCGATCACCTGTTAAAAACAATATGGAGGATTTTAACATTAATCACATGCTCTTCTATCTGATTTACAACAATAAGGAGAATATTATCCTGCGGAGCACAATGACAAGCACAGATAAATTAAGTTTTCTACAAACTGCGGCTAGTTTTCTTTAAATAATCTGCTGCGACAGTCAGACCCAAAGAAAGGGTAGAGGGACAACCAAAAAAGGAAAAATAACATTTAAAGTTGCAGTATTTTCTATATTTTCAGATGACAGAATGCAATTACACTGAGTTACCTCCGAGGGGTGGAATAAAATTCCTCTTTTAGTCATTGACCAGATGGTTTGTGCTTTAAACAGCAGCGCAGAATTACAAGATGGTTTCAGGGCAAAAGAAACAATCATGTTCTCTTCAATGGGTCTTATAATGAAGTAAATACAGCCTCAGATATATTACATGTTGTCACTATGGAACTACAGCTGCTGCAGGAATTAAAACAGGAAGAAGCAGCTAAGTGTTGATGAAGAAACGACATAAATACTAAGAGCCACATGTCGGGCTCCAGGGGCCTTAGTTTGGAGGTCAAATGTTAAGACTGAACAGGTCTGGGAGGGAAGCATAGTGACAGGAATTTTAGAAAACCTCCTGAAACCAAGTTGAATTCAGTTCAGCTTTATTTTTTATAGCGCCACTTCACAACAATGTCGTCTCAGGGCACTTTACAGATCAGATATTCAACTCAGTCCTATGAGGTCCGTAATCCAGCATGTTTTCCATGTATCCCTGCTCCAAAACAGCTGACTTAAATTACTGAGTCTTTGTGCAGAACCTGATAGGCTGTCAGATCCCTTTAATGTGATTCAGGTGTGTTGAAGAGGGAATACATGGGAAACCTGCTGGATTGTGGACCTCGTAGGACCGAGTTGACTACCCCAAAGTGGGGATGTTTGGGGAAAACCAACATAAACACCTCAGACTTCCTGTAAAGCACGGTGGTGGAGGTGTGATGATTGGGGCCTGTCTTGCAGCCACAGGACTTGGACATGTTGTCGAACATGAACTCCTTAACAGTCAAACTGGAGGCCATCTGTTTGACAGCTAAAGCTTAGCTGGAAACTGGGTCATGAAACAGAATAATGGTCTCAAACCATAGACCGTATATGAAAGATGGACGGAGCCTCCGGCGGTTCAAAGTGAAGCCTATGCGGAAGGGCATAAAACTGCAGTTCCCCCTACATCCACTACGGGCTGCAAAACAGAGTGAATCTCCATAGAGTCCCATGTTAAAAAGACCAACTTCACACCAGAAATAACCATGTTTACAGCCTGGTTCAAAAATCCATTTTAGGTTTAATAGGTCAGGTTTACCTTCATGATGACTGTGGGGAGAGTGAATTTTTTCGTAACTCGCCCGTTTAAAAGTAATTTAATCTCGAAGTTCGGCATATTTAGGGGAGTGTCCTTTTGATTGACAGGTACCCAATCTCCCGCTTCAAGTAAGAAGAATGTAGAACAACGTGACTTAGCTTTAGCCTGCTTACTTCCGTTAGCTGGTTGGTTCCTGTTATTTCCAGGTTAGCTCGGTTAGCTCTTAGCTACAGAAAGCTCTGAGTTCGCTCGATGTCAATCATCCACCATGACGCTCACAGCCCCCCTCTCAGCTCTACTTTTTTGCCCATATTTGTATTTTCCGGGTGAGACGACACTCATGACCCTGCCAAGATGGCGATGGTAGGAACCGCCCACCGAGCTTTAATCCAGCTCTTCAGAAACCTACGGGTGACGTCACGGAGGCTACGTCCATCTCTTTATATACAGTCGATGTCTCAAACTCAGAAAATCGACAAGAGAATAACTAAAAAGGCAAAGAATCGAGGTGCTGTAAGGAAACAGTAAAAGCTCAGATCTAAATTTGATTGAAATGATTTGTTTATAAATAAATGACAGTGTAAAGGACCATGTGTGGTACTTCCCTAACATTCAGACCCAATAACGACCCAAGTTTCTTAAAGTTTAACGAGGGTCTAGCTTCTGTTAAACACAATACTTCTTATGAACATGAGGTAATGGGTGGATGAGTGTGATTTTCAGCTTTACTCTTCTCATGCTACAAGCGTCTCCTTGGAGCGAGTCGTCCTGTAGCCTAAACATCCAGTGATTAAAGAGAAACTGCTCGTTTTATTTAATTGCTGCTCTTACATTAAAGAACAGGCGATAAAGCAGCAGCAAACTGAGATGAATGCAGCTCCTCACTGCCAATCTGTTTACGTAACTTCTTTCCACGAAGCCAACAACTCGACTTTGGAGCTGTTTAAGCTTAAAAGCTTCACTATAAAAGAGTAACTGCTCTTGTTTTTATTAGTCTAATCCTTTACCCTCTGTAAAAACAGCATTTAGTCGCAATTTAAGTAAACTGTTGGCAAATGCTTTGGTCATAAAATACACTTCAGGGATACACAATGTCCCGGTGTGGAATTAACTTGTATCCTGTGGTGCAAAGTCACTTTCTGTTGGCTTTTCTTACAATACAGCAGACGAATGAACTGTCGGAAATATTTCCAGTATTTCAAATCACTCAAACTTTTTTTTGGTGATTAATTCCCATCGTTTGGGGAGCTTTATGTTCACTCAGGCTGACAGACTGTTCCCAAGCAGCCGGTGGTGAATCAGGACAAGCCATCAGGTCACATTTTCTTTCCTCAGTGGACACAGAGAAGAGGACGTAGGCTTTAAGTGACCCGTCACCATAGCAACAGACGGTACTCCTCCTTCAACACCACATACAGGGTTGGAAAAAGGGGGTGGTGGGGGGTATTATGGGTGTAGCTGAGCAGAGCAAGCTGCAGTGTGCAGGGATGAGACCACAGCTGTGTGTTTCCACACATGCATACGTTACTTCCTCATCAATGCTTCTTAATCAGCAGCATATCCCTCATTAGCAAGTCTGCATCTGTGGCTGGTGAAGTTTTACTTACTGCTCTCCTGCATTCGCGCCACAAAGCCGGTGAGAGGGATCTGTGGGGTCAGCTGGACCATGGGAGGAGGTGGCGGAGCTACGGCCACTGGAGCGACAACCAGGCAAGCAGAGGAAGCAGCAGAGAGGCAGCAGAGAGACGGCAGGCAGCAAGATCGTCACAGAGATGGAAAGTCAAGATAAAAAAAAAAAGCACAAAAAGCTTGTGAGCACACAAAATACTGCAACTGAGACGCTGAGCAGCTCATTTACACAGTCAAATCAGCTTTTTTAAATCTGGCATCTCAACTCCATCTGGTTTGGAGCAAAACACTACACAGATCCAAAAACATGGCAGCGACATGAGCTCAGCTGGCAGAAAAAAGGATTTTACCGAAGCAGCATCTTTGCAATTTAATCATCTTCTGGGATTTGTAGTTCTGTTACGTCTTTATTCCTGCAGAAATGATGCTTTTAGCTACACAAACCCGGGAGATAAATGGACGGGCAAACATAAAGACAGCTATCCTCACTCACAGACGTGATGTCACACACATCACACGCCTGCTCTGACTCATAAATCACACATAATGGAATGGTGTCTGCAATCTCACTGGGGACTAAAACCTTATTCCTCAGGCATGTCGTCAGTGTTGAATCACATCCATCCACAGCTCTGACCCTGTGAGATAAAAAAATACCCCCCCTTCATGTAACGCAAGCAGCTGCAAATCCAATGGCTGCTTTTAGTTCAACACAGCTACACCAGAAGACACCGCAGAGATTGTGTGATGTCCCGGCTGACAGTCCGCCTCCTCCTTCTTTGCTTTGTGTTTGTCCTTTCAGGCGGGAGCCATTAGAGGAAAATTGCTCGGAGTCGCACCAGCTGAAATAAATCCTGCTCTTCTGACAGAACTTATGAATAAGTCCTGGATTTCACCTTGTCTAGCAGATGTTTCTGTTTCCTTTTTACCCTGCAACTCCTCTTCCTCCTGAACACGAGGCTTCCACTAGCTGACTGAAATAATAATGATTCTCAGCGCGTTTTGCACCGGTTGCATCTAACTTCTTCATCTGGGTGGACCACAGCGTCGCTGTCAGCGCCACATTTTAATCCACATTCTAAGGACTTATTTGTGATGACCACCCACATACACCAGAGATTATTTAAGTTATTGTGAACCAGAATGAGATTTGCCAAAATGATTCCTAATATGCAGAAAGTAGAAACGTTGTCGGAACAAGTTAAAAATTATTGAAAAAACATGTTTTAAAAACAAACTTTAAAGGCTAGCGTAATTAAACTGAATGAAAATAAACATTTCAGTGTTTTAAATGGATCACAAGGCTGTGTTGCATCTGGAGAATGGATGAACCAGTGCATTTCACTTCAGTCTGGTCGTGATCATCTCCTGCTCGGACTGCAGCATGAAACCGGATGCTGCGTGAGGACCAAGCGTCCGGCAGGTTCTTCTTGTTTCCCTGCACCAACACAGCTCATTCAAATCAGATCCAGCAGCTTCTAGTCAACCTATTTGTGAATTTCTGTGTGTTGGAGCATGGAGACGACAAAAACCTGCAGGATAACGGCCCTCAAGGACTGGAGTTTGACACCTGTGGTCTAGTGTGTTCTGTTGGATGAGGGAGGAGCTTACGCAGCAACCGCTGCTAATGGAGGAGAATAGCCTATTCATGCTTTCATGTTGGTTGTTGAAAGTCTCCAACATCACCAGAAAAAGTCTGTAGACTAGTTAAATACAGTTAATTGAGCAATCTAGAAAGAAATCACAAAATACAGCGCTAACATTGCTAAGTTATGAGTTGGGGTCAGCTGTGCACCTCAGTGTTATTGATGTGTCAGGTTTTTTGAACTTGCTTGAACTTTTTTTTAATTCATTAATTGGTTGAAGCTCCACAACTAAATATGTTTATATGCTACGTTTACGGCTGCTCAATCAACCATATTCATCCAGATTTACCATTTCTGGGTATTTTTCTGTTTTCTATTTTAAGGTAGCCTCTGCTATAAATAGTCTAGTCAAACACATGTGATATTTTTGTCCCACAGATCTGTGTGACTGCCTCCAGTTGCAGCTCAAACACATAACAGGAGTTTGATGGAGGCCGCTGGTTTTCTTTG